>NC_058403.1:100469272-100769272 GCF_002201575.2 Neomonachus schauinslandi
AAATAAATAAATAAATAAATAAATAAATAAATAAATAAATAAATAAAATAAATAAATAAATCTTTAAAAACAAAAACAAGCCAGGATTTGGACAAGCATGTCCAGCCTTATCCTCCACTGCAGGTGCCTACTACAACATCATCAACGCTATGGGAGAGCAAGGGAGGGCAGGCAGGAAGCTGAGAGAGAGACCTTTCAACTGAACAGTGCTGGAACCAAACAGTGACTGAGTCAACAATACCTAAACTGGACTATAAAAACATCCCCAAGGGCGCCTGGGTAGCTCAGTTGGTTAAGTGACTGCCTTCGGCTCAGGTCATGATCCTGGAGTCCCAGGATCAAGTCCCGCATCGGGCTCCCTGCTCAGCAGGGAGTCTGCTTCTCCCTCTGACCCTCCCCCCTCTCATGCTCTCTCTAGCTCATCCTCTCTCAACTAAATGAATAAAATCTTTAAAAAAAAAAATCCCCAAATCTGATGGACTGAAGAACAATTATGTTTTAAACTGGAAGGGGTTGGAATATATAGAAATAAAGAAAATCAGTTTTTGGCTGATGAGCAGTAACACTCAATGGGGAAAATAAGTTATTGGAAAAAGTTCTATTTTGCACAGATCTGATATGAAATTATTGAATTTATACATATTACATAATTAAATTCTAACATCTCTTTTTCCCTAACTAACCTCTCATTTTCCAAAGAATAGGCCAAAATTCATAGGGAAATTCATGTAAGTCATTGTCAGTTGGGTCATATTTAACTATCAGGGTTTTTTCCATGAAATAAGCACCTTGCACCTTATGACCTTGGTCAAATCATGGTTCTAGTTTTCCCACATGTAAGATTAGGAAGTTGGACCTAATAGTCTAAATTTCTCTTCCAACTCAATAATTTAATGACAAGGTAGAAAGTTTCTCTCAGGTCTTTGTTAAGAATCAAGTGCATAATTAAAGCATTTTAGACTAGCTTCCTTCTGGGAAATTTGACATCCCAAGGTTCGGAAATGTCCAAACACTTTAATATTTCCCTGCCAGCTGTTTGTAGAATAATTATTCCATATATTGATATAAGTTTACTTACCATTCTTTATTTGATCCAGGATTAACTCACAAATCAGACAAGCATAAATGAGCCCTCACCAATGGGCCTCTTAAAAGAATTAAACTTTAGCATGTCATTAGCCAGCTTCTTCAATTGAATGGAATGTTAAAGCAACATTTATACCTTGTGTAGTACTTTCCTCCTAGAAGTTAAAATTTCCCACTGGAAAGATAAAAGATGTTATTTATTTTGCTTAATAAGGACTTTCAAGATATAACATTTCCAGTATTAGCAAATTTGAAAACTTTATAAATCCCCCAGAGCTGTTCCCCTTTAAGCCTTTTAAATCAGGAGATTCTAAGTCTCTTATAAATCTCACAGAATATGATTCCTGGTGATTTACTATAAATCCCAATGCAGCTAGGAAATGTTAAAGCATTTTGTTCGATAAGACTTTCTTATGAATGCACAGCTATCATGTTTTCCAATATATGATTCTATTCACATCTGCTATAGGGTTCGGAGGAGTGGCAGGCATTGGCAATATTGACAAGTGTTCCTGAAGCAATAGAAAAGCAAAAAAAAGTCATAATTTTCTATGGGGATAATTTCTATCCACACTGACACTTTTAAATGTTTTCAATAGTGTTGATTTATTGGAAAGCTTAGAAAGGTAGTGCTTAGAACCAGCTTTTCCCATAAAATCTCAGTGACAGAGAATAACTTTTACATCTTTCAAACTGTCCATTGTGAAAGATTTTTTCATTACGATGAAGGTGTTTAGAGGTTTTTGATTTAATGTAGAATGATAACTCCCTTGAGTCTCAGACTTCTGGAAAGAACAATGAAACGTATCCTTCCCCTGAATGAGCTCAATAATGGAATACGTTTGGCTATTCATGGCAACAAAGTACTTCCCTGACTTGTTTGAGTTTTGTAATGTGGAATTCTTATTCATACAAAACAAAATTTATTTATAAATATAGTACACTTTGACCTTGTGTTTCCAAAACAAGAGAAGCTGTAGCTTCTGTCTATTCATCACTGTTACTGCAGTTTCCTATTTAACTCTTGGAATGAGCAAACACAAAAGAAACTCTAGAAGCTTAACAGTCTATAAAATACTCTGATAAGCTAACTCTAGAGTGCTCGTCATGTTTTAAAAACTTGAAAGTACAAAGTTACGAGACTGCACTAGGGATGTCACAATACGTTTTAATTTTAATTTTTTCCAGTGAAATTGGGAGGGTTGCCCAGTTAATACAATTAATACTTGGGGAGTTTTTTGCTTTAAAAATACCAATTTATAATTTTTTTAAAATTTTTTTTTTTTTACCACTCTTACCTCCCCTGCCAAGAGAATCTTCTACGCCTCTTTGTTTGACCACCAGCTCCCTCAGCCCCTACCAAGTAGGAAATAAACATGGAATAAAGTGGCCAACTGTTCTGGTTTATCCTGGACTGAGGGGTTTCTGGGGTGCTCAACTTTCAAGTGCTCAGACCAGAAGGAAAAACCAGATGAGCTGGTCATCCTACAGTGGTTTAAAGTGACTCACAGGGGCGCCTGGGTGTCTCAGTTGTTGGGCATCTGCCTTCGGCTCAGGTCATGGTCCCAGGGTCCTGGGATCGAGCCCCACATCGGGCTCCCTGCTCAGTGGGAAGCCTGCTTCTCCTCTCCCACTCCCCCTGCTTGTGTTCCCTCTCTCACTGTGTCTCTCTCTATCAAATAAATAAATAAAATCTTAAAAAATAAAAAATAAAGTGACTCACAATTACCTGTAGGGCTTGTTAAAATTCAGATTTCTGTGGGCAGAAGACATGAACAGACATTTTTCCAAAGAAGACATCCAAATGGCCAACAGACACATGAAAAAGTGCTCAATATCACTCAGCATCAGGGAAATCCAAATCAAAACCTCAATGAGATACCACCTCACACCAGTCAGAATGGCTAAAATTAACAAGTCAGGAAATGACAGATGTTGGCGGGGATGCGGAGAAGGGGGAACCCTCCTACACTGTTGGTGGGAATGCAAGCTGGTGCAGCCACTCTGGAAAACTGTATGGAGGTTCCTCAAAAAGTTGAAAATAGAGCTACCAGATGATCCAGCAATTGCACTACTGGGTATTTACCCCAAAGATACAAAAGTAGGGATCCGAAGGGGTACGTGCACCCCGATGTTTATAGCAGCAATGTCCACAATAGCCAAACTGTGGAAAGAGCCAAGATGTCCATCGACAGATGAATGGATAAAGAAGATGTGGTGTATATATATACAATGGAATATTATGCAGCCATCAAAAGGAATGAGATCTTGCCATTTGCAACGACGTGGATGGAACTGGAGGGTATTATGTTGAGTGAAATAAGTCAAACAGAGAAAGACATGTATCATATGATCTCACTGATATGAGGAATTCTTAATTGTAGGAAACAAACTGAGGGTTGCTGGAGTGGGGGGTGGGGTGGGAGGGATGGGGTGACTGGGTGATAGACACTGGGGAGGGTATGTGCTCTGGTAAGCGCTGTGAATTGTGCAAGACTGTTGAATCTCAGATCTGTACCTCTGAAACAAATAATGCAATATATGTTAAGGGAAAAAAAAGAAGAAGAAGGTAGCAGGAGGGGAAGAATGAAGCGGGGGAAATCGGAGGGGTAGACGAACCATGAGAGACGATGGACTCTGAAAAACAAACAGGGTTCTAGAGGGGAGGGGGGTGGGAGGATGGGTTAGCCTGGTGGTGGGTATTGAGGAGGGCACATTCTGCATGGAGCACTGGGTGTTATGCACAAACAATGAATCATGGAACACTTCATCTAAAACTAATGATGTAATGTATGGGGATTAACATAAGAATAAAAATAAATTAAATAAATAAATAAATAAATAAATAAATAATTCAGATTTCTGGGCCCTACCACCAGAATTTTTTATTCAGAAATATGTGGTGTGCTCCAAGAATTGGCATTTTTAACAAATTCTCAAGTGATGCTGATGTTGATGTCCGAGGGCCAAACTTTAAGAAGCCACTGCTGTACGATAGTACTTCCTGGCCATGAGCTGATGAGCGCAGGAGTCCACAGCTGATCTAAATGTGTTATTAGGGGCGCCTGGGTGCCTCAGTCCATTAAGCATCTGCCTTCAGTTCGGGTCCTGATCCCAGGCTCCTGGGATCGAGTCCCACATCAGGCTTCCTGCTCAGCAAGGAGTCTGCTTCTCCCTTTCCCTCTGCCCCTCCTACCCACTCTTGCACTCTCTTTCTCTCAAGTAAATAAAGAAAATCTTTAAAAAATAAACATGTTTTAGAATGGCTCTCAAAAAAATTTGACATCGAAGCTCAAGTTTCTTAGATCAGTTACCTTAGTCAAGTAGACAAGGTTTTACATATGACACTAGGTAGCGGACATGTGAAGGACTGTTTTGGTACCTAACATATTTCTAGTTCCTGATTCCAGCCTTCAGTGAGGCTCAACTGAACTTGTGGCCCTCTAGTTCCATGAGGCTTTTTCATTATCTACTAATAAATTATTGTTTTTTACTTTGGCTATTTTGAATATCTTATGTTACATAAGCCAACATAAACCTGACTAAGACCGAAATGTTCCAAATAATTGCAACAAACAGAGAAAATAATCAAGTCCAATAAAATACTATATTGGTTTGGAGCAACTTTAATCTTGTAACTTTTTAAACTGTCAGAAAAGCTATTCTAATCATTCATATTATGGCAGAGCTTGAAAATTTGATGCATTTCTTTATAAATACCTCACCTAAGTATGGAAAAGGCTGTAAGGAGAGAAGAGAAGTAAAAGGAAGAATCGTCAACCCAAGTTCATTAAGGATGCCCAAAGAGGACATTTTCTCACAGTGCCTGGGCCCACTGAAATCTCCTAAGACAGAATTTTTGAGTAACTGATGGATTAAATGGATTGACACTACGTGGAATTTTACAGACCAGTCTCACAGAGAAAATTGAGAATGTTATGTTTTCTCAATCAGAAATGGAAACATGTTTTAAAGAGTATTGAAGAAGGTTTTAGAAGCACAGAGCCCACTGCAGCCTGGATAAATTACTCTACCTCTCTCTGTAAGACAACCCAATTTCCACCTGTTTTTTTAAAGATCGTTAAGGAGGAGGATTTCAAAATCTCCCCCAATAAAGTTTTTCTAATAATTAACAGAATTCACTGCCCAGAAATGTCATTATGACTCTTCCACATCTCTCATACTCCATTTCTAGTTTGTTTCTTTTAGCCTAGGAAGCAGCTGATCAGGAACTCTGAGTGACACAAATATGCTCCTGAAGTCCACTGTCGATTTTGCCTGTTTTCTGACTCATGTATTGTGTTTGTTACTCAATCTGGCTCACGTATTGTGTTTGTTACTCAATTCAAACCTACCAGCTTCTGAATTTCTTGGGGTATTAAGTAGCACTCAGTAACCTATTCTCTTGAATATATTATTTTCTTATGGGTCCCTAGTTATTTTTAGTCTCCTCTGCATATTCAGTATCTTTCGAAAATGTGTCCTTGAGTCTGACCACTGTGCTCATGACTTCAACTGTCCTGCCGTTCTCACATTTTCATGGGTTCTACCACCTTCAGTTAACCTGAGTAATTTTGAATTCCGTTTCTGGCAGCCAACAAGCTACCCACCATCTCCTCATTCCCACTCCCAAGTCATCAAAAACCTAATGAATGTCTTCTTTCCCATCTTTCAGATAAATATATTACAATTTTTAAAAGTTATGGACTGAGAACTGATCCCTAAGATTTGATTTGTGACCCACACACAACTCAGGATATCAAGACACACAGATAATATACACAGTATTTGTTATCAGCTACACTAACAGTGTAGAGAATGATTACATTGCTTTGCCATTTAAACTACACTCTGTTTTTGCCCCAGGTTTCTCCCTTTTAGTAGTATTTATCAGAGTAATCCTCATCCAGTTTCATTATGTCCTCGTTCGTGTGTGTCTGTTACCTCCTCACTGACAAATCATGAGTAAAAGTTCTTTTTGTTTTATGATCCCTGTGGGTGAATGTCATTCTTGGCTGAACACATCGAGTGCCCATAAGGTTCTAATAGCTGAAGTGCTTAAAGCACCTGCCATCCATCAAGGCTTATGATGTGGTTACCATAGCTACCAAAACCCCATGTGTTCCTGATCACATGGGATCTGTTCTGTGAGGAAAGAGAGAGAGCTCTGCCAGGGAATTATCCACATGAATTCAGTTCCAATTAAACAATTAAAATCAATCAAGAAATGACTCAAAACATACGTAGAATACAACAATAAACTCAGGGTTGCTAGGATGAGTTGAGACCAAATCAAGGCCATAGTGAGCTTAAAATGGATGGAAAAAAGGAGTCCATATCACTTCTCCTTTATGCTGCATCATATCAGCAGATGGCAACGTGTACAATTTTCAAGACTTCCTTGGAGATTGCCTTTGGAAAAAAGTACTGGAGCACATAACTTTTAATCAAAAGTTACTGTGGAAGCCTTTTTTCTTTTCCCAAAGAAAGTTTGCTTTTAAATAACAATACTTGAGTTGTATTTTATACCAAACCTTTCATCCAAGAGGCACATAATGCTCTATAAACGTATTAATCCTCACAACCTTCCTGTAAAGCACAGGGGTAGCAAACTCCCCAGATGCGCATATTGAATTTTTAAAAAGCAGTTTAAGTTGAATCAATAGTCTATTCAGACAGGAAGGTTAAAAAGGAAGGCCTTTCACTGTGTCTTAATAATCAAAGTCCACTAGGAATTTATTAGACTGTGATAAAAGAAAAAGAAAGAAAAAAACTTAAGCTTTTATACATTGCCTATTTGGTTTCTATTGAATGCTACCTACCATATTTTCCATAGCATTGGGAGATAGAAGGTAATTTAATATAACTGGATTCTGCATGTTGCTATGTCACTTTGCAAATAGAAACTGAATATTTACCCAGTCCCAAAATAACTCCCCAGTAGGAAGTTAGAAAGAATGTATGATTTTACTACATTATTGTTCAAAAATAAATATTTACTGAAACTTGGAATGGTTAAAAACATCAAACATTCTAATACATATTTGGGCAATATGTATCAAGAATCTTCAAAATATTTGTACTGTTTGTCCCAGTAATCACACTTCTGGGGATTACTTTTTTCCCATAGGAAAGAATGCAAAATTCAAGTAAAGATTTATTATATGGTTTACAGAATTATATATAAGTAGTAAATTGAAAATATTTAAAATAAGTAAATGAAAAGATTAAAAATCCAGCCATGTTTTCATTCATTTGCCACTTATTCGTATTTCCAGTGATCCAGGCATAAGAAATACAAAGACAAATAAGGCATGCTTTTATAAACATCATCCCTGCTTTATGGTGAATTTTTGTCTAATGCAGAGAGAAAGACATGTAAATGCAATACAATTGAAGGTGCCCTGAGAAAAGGTATGCACGATACAGCAGAGCATCACAAAAGAAAGAATGTCTAACTTTACACTGGGAAGATGAAAGTCAGGAAAGTTTTCATGGGGTTGATCTTTAATCTAAGTCTTGAAATCTGAGGTGTTCAACAAACACATGAAGGTCGTTAACATTAGTGATAAGGAGGGACAGAGTAACTGGAGTCAGGAGGCTAACAATATTGTAGGACTAAGTTGGGGCAGTGGCTTTGGGGAGGAGAGGAGCAGCAGACAGGGGTGGTATGATGGTGGTTTTCTTTCAGGACTTTATTATGACTTGCTAAACAGATGGAATGAGATGGGTGGGATGAAGGAGAAAATGTGATTGCCAGTATTCTAACTCCAGAACCAGGAGGGTGGGAGAGGAAATCCAAGAGAAAACACAGCAGAGAGAAAGGGAATAGTAGCATTTAGACATGAAGAGTTGGAGTTGTCTGAAGAGCATCTAAGTGATAATAGCCAATGAAAAGAAAATTGGGTCTGGAATTTGTTCTTGAGAGTGGACATATGGGTTGTGGTTCTCATCATGGGAGATGCTAAGAGTGTGGAAACTGAAAAGAGAAGCAAGGACAGAAACTTGGAGGACACCGGCACACTTAGGAGTAGGCAGAGGAAGAGTTGCCCTCCAAAAAAAATATGGCACAGATAAGATGGCAAAGAAACCAGCAGGTTGAGTAGGCCATCTGTCACTGGTGTCATTTTCCAGAGCAAGTTGTAGAGACTTGTGGAGGCAGAAGACTGAGCAGAATGGCTTTAAAAATGAGTAAGAGTCGGGGCGCCTGGGTGGCTCAGTCGGTTAAGTGTCTGCCTTCAGCTCAGGTCATGATCCCAGAGCCCTCCCACCCCACCCCAGGCTCTATATTCAGCGGGGAGTCTGCTTGTCTTGCTGCCCCTCCTCCATCTGCCCCTCCTCCCCCTCATGCACACTCTCTCTCTTTCAAACCAAAAAATAAAACCTTTAAAAAAAAAAAGTAAGATTTGATGTGCGGGAGGAGAAAGGGCAGTAATTAGAGTGGGACATAGGATTACAAAATGATATGTCGAAGATGGGAGAGACTTATACATACTTTCTGATGATAGAGACTGAATTGAAAGGAAAAGATTAAAATTACAAAAGACAGGGTCCTTGGGTGGTTTAGTCCCCGGAGTGTGGAGCATGCAACTTTTAATCTCAGGGTCCTGTGTTTGAGCCCCACTTCGGGTGTAGAGATGACTTACAAATAAAATCTTAAAAAAATAAAAAATTATGAGAGTAAATGGTGAAAGGATGCAGGCTTTTCTAAGCTTTTAACAAATAGCACATTCTTGGGACAAATAATTAACACTTTTCGAAGAAAAAGGAAAGAGGAGGAGAAAGAAGGAAGGGGTGCAGGAAGGGAGGGTCCCCCTAACCCCAAATGTGAGAAACACCAATCCAAGCGTACACATTGAACCAGGCAGAGGACCCAGGTCACAGGAGATAACAGCATTTGAGAGGTGACCTGGTTTCTAGTATTTTACATATAAAAAACCTTTTATTTATGTTTGGTCTCCAGAAATGTAAAAAGAAAAAGAATTTTAATAAGGAAACAAAAGACGTTGCATCTTCACAAGTTGTGATACTCTCTAGGTGCTAGGTACATCCTAAATGTTGGGCTTTTCTCCAGGGATGTTATGCAATGTGAACGAAAACTCACTGTGGGAAAGAGGACTCAAAATTTCTGTTGGAAAAGAAAAATGTGCACGGTGTAATATCTGTAGGCTGGAGATGTTATTCACCATAAACTTTATCTAAAATAAAATGTGACACTCATGAATAAAACAGATAACAAAGCTATCTTAAATTTAGGCATTTGTTCTACTTAGAAACTTTTTTTTAACCTGCCTATACACTTATACAGTTGACATTTTACAAGCCAAGAAAACTAGAAGTCATTGATCCAGCCATATCATTACATATTGATCAACATGTTCTACACCAGAGGTTTCCATCCTTTTTTTTTTTTTTTTAGATCTTTTGACAGAAACATGGCTACCCTGAGTAGTCATTCCCCAGAAGGCTCATGGCTTCTATAAATAGAGAAAACATCCCCAGCAAAATGCAGCCAAAACAAGGGCCCCTTGTATGTGGTCGAGCCAACTACAGCTCCGTTGCACTCCTGGGTTATAAAAATATATCTCACTTTTATTATTTAGCACTGCAGCACAATAGGAACTTGGAACTGCAATCAGCATCACTTCATTTTCCATGAGAACATTTAAAACTGGAAGAGGAAAATCACATTCAACATAGTAGTTCACCATTCGCTTGGACGGTTTTCACTTTTCCTTTAGGGGAGAAAAAAAATAAAAGTTATATATTCAAATAATTGCAGCAATATCTTTAAAAGTGAAATCACCAAAACAAAACTGTGTATCGTTCTGTTCAACATTTTAAGTCTATGTAGCTTTCTTGCTATTTAGGAGCGTGTTTTTTTCTATTAAGCACAGGACTTGGATATACTTTTCTCATCAGTTCTGCCATGGACAAGGTCCTGAGTAGGAAAAATACCGAGGTAATATACAAATGTTTACTGTATGACTGCTACAGGTAGAGAACAGCTGAGGTTAAAACTGAATTATATAGAATATATTGGGTTGAAAACAGAAGGCAAACAAAGAACATTTGTTTACAACTAGAAAACTATTGAAGTTTATCTTACTATTTACAGAAATCCTCAGCAAAGAATGCTGACCTACTGCATTTTAATAAATGTTTTACTACAAATTTATGTTAATTCCACAGTGGAAGTTCTCTGAGCTTCTGTAAATTGATATTAAAAGATGCAAGAAAATGCCCCTGCTCACGCTCTCAATCTCTCTAAAAACAAAACAAAACAAAATTGTTTTGAAAATCCCCGTTAGGACCTAGACAGGATTTCAACTCATAGTTATGGAAAGGTCTATAACTAACTGAATAACAAAATCTGTTGTTGAATCCAGAACCCTAGGTAATATAGACTAATATAAAAAGTGGTTTCTCCATGCGATCAATAAGGAACATAAATTCTTTCCACTTGAGTGCCAAAAGTTCACCCAAATCCAAGAAGTGAAAAGAAATTTACATCTTAATAATTAAATGGACTTTTATTCTTTAAGAAATACTAGTTTTATAATATAGAAAAGAATTCTAGATTGGATTACTCGGAACATGTGTTGGAGGGGAAGAGAAGAAAAAGGCAGTTTAAATATATAAACAGGCCAATAATTGTTTTTCCTTACTCATATAAAAGCCTAGTCTTATATTTAACTAAGGGTGTAGGGGAGCAGGGAGGGGGAAAATGGTTAAGCTGGGCAAAAAAAAAAAAATGTTCCTGACATTAACTTTCTTAATAAACCAAAATCAGTTTTGAAGTTTACTTTTTCAAAGAAGTGTTTTCATTATATATCTCTAATAATAGAACATCTGGCACATTCTAGATAATGGGAGAATACCTTCTCTCACTCCTCTGATACCTTCTAAAATTAGCTGGATTTGCCTCAAACACCATGTCAGTTCCTACCTTAATATAGCACTTTTTTTGCATGATTTCCCTTTCACCTCAACTTTTCAACCACAGCCAACATGAAGACCCAAACTAAGTGTGTTTTCCTTCCATGAAATTTCTCCCAATAAGTCAAGGCAGCATTCATTCTCACTTCTCCTAACCTCCTCCAGCAATTTTCCTTTGCACCATACACATTGGGCAATATACTGTACTATTTTATACTGTTTTCTAATTAAAACATATGAAAACTTTGTCTCCTTGTAAGGCTATTAGTTTTTTGAAAGCAAAGCCCTCTTGTATATGTCTTTTATAGATGCATAATGTGTTGATGCTGTTTTTTTGCAAATTGAGGCAATAAAAAACAAGTGATTACAATGTATTTTAATTTTTTTTATTTTAAAAAGAACACATACTCACTGTAAGAGATTCAGGATTCTGTAATTTTATGACACAGAGGGAACTACATGTAAAAACATTAAGTGTTTATCTTTCCAAACTTTTTTCCCCTATATGTACTTTTTCATGTGACAATGTTATACTTGCTTTCTTGTAACTTTTTTTCACTCAATAATAGATCATGGAAAAAAACACAGATGCATAATAATATATAGTACTTTATTAGATTGATAGCTATGTTATTTAAATGAGTTCCTTCCTTGTGGATATGTAGGTTTTTCCTATTTTTTTAAAAATAGAGAATGTTTCTTACATACACATATGTCCACTTACTTCCTTAGCATAAACTCCCAAAAGTAAGCACTAAATATAAAGAAGTACATGAATGTCTCAATCTGGTACTTGGTGCATAGTAAGGCTCAATAAAGGTTAGCTGGAGTCATACAGCTAAAATTCTGGACCCAAGCAACTGCATATTTTATCAATTGTTTTACATGAACACCTATAAAATTGAGCCAGTTCATACACACCAGCAGTGTACAAACTGCCCATTCCCTCATATCTCTGTTCATTTTTTAAATACTTGATAATTGTGGTAAATATACTACTACTCACCAATATTCCCAATACCTTCTCCTTTCATGCACAGGGAAGAATTCTATTGCTTTGCCCTCCTGAAGTTAGCTGTAGCCAGCTGACTTGCTTTGGCCAATAAATGTAAGTAAAAAGGACTTCTGTCACTTCAAGATTGAAGGGTTTAAGAAAAAAAAAAAAAAAGAGTTGGTGAAAAACTCTGCCTGCTCTCTCTTCCCCCGCCACATGATCTGAGGAAGTCGAATCTTCAAGATGGTGCTTCTACAAGACGGTGGGTTCACTAAGTTGCAGCACAAAGAACAGATGCCCCAAAGAGTCTTTCAGACCTGCAGAGGACTGCATCCTAAGTAAAACATCATGTTGTACGAAGCTTCTAAAATTCAGAGGTTGTCTGTTATCTCAGCAAATTTAGCCTATCCTAACTGATAGTAACAATTTTTCACCTTCTAGACAGTTCTGTCAGATTCCTTTAGTTACTAATAATCTTACACAGCCTTCATATCATTTTTCAATAAGGGAGGGGACTGCTTATATGTTTTCTAGGAAATTATTTTATTTTTAACCATTAACTTTTAGCAAATCTATATTAACCCATCCCTCACTTCATCTCAGACCCTCGGAAATTCTGCTACACTTGGGGAACAAAGTATGAGGGATTTCTGAGGTACCTATGATTTTGCTCAAAAATAAAAGCATAAAATACCTTATTTTTATCTTGAGATAACTATCTGAGTGGCACATAAGTATATATGCATCAAAAGATATTGCTCCTTTCTTGTATACTCTCCACAGCATCTAGCACATGGTACTCAATAATAATTCAAACAAAATTTTCATAAGCTGCAAACTAAGAGACCTTAGAAGTGTTTAAGTTCAATCACCTTACTTTTCAAGTGAAAACACAGATACAAAGGGAGGAAATAGCATGGCTCCCATAGGAGATGGAGCCATCATGAATCTCCCATATCACTGTAAAAGAAGTGCCCCCATAAAGATTCTTCTTCTTTTATATCACCATAAAGTAAAGAAGACGAATCTCTACTGACAGGATGAGCAGATCACACAATGAACTCAAAATGGTTTATTTAATTGTTAGACCCTCCTCAAATACTTAAACACAATTTTATGGTTTACAGATCTTTGAAAGGAAAAACAGAATAAAGAACTCAGAGTTACTTTTGTTCTCTAGCCAGCTAGCCTTCCATCTGATTATAAACTTACTGGCATAACACTCAAAATCATCTTATTCCAGAAGAGCTGGTTAATCACAAACAGCAGGAGTTCTTTTGCCAATTACTAATATTTTCCCCCAGGGTGAGTGGTGTTACCATACCTACCAGTAAAAGCCACCAGCTTCAGATGCATTTTATGAGGCCAGTTCTCAGCAAGGTGTGACAGACTGAAGTTTTGAACATCATCATTAAAATCAATGGGAGTTCTAACAGAGTCAGAAGTGTGGAATTGGGTGCACCAGCTCTGAAACTGGTGATGTTCATTTAAGCCTACTCATTTTGCAAGCAAAAAGATTTATCCCATCTGACAGAGCAATCCAAAGAATCTCTCCAGTCCAGACTATTCGGCCCTGAGCTGAAAATTACAAAAAGCAGATAACTGCATGTTAAATTATATTTTCCTGCGCTTGCCTGCTCCCTTCTTATAGTGGAGTCATTCGTCTTAACCAGGTTAGGGATAGGGATTCATTACCAAGAAATAACCCCAATACGCCCTGAATGTAGACTGCCACGGAAGGAGAAAGCACCCCCTGATTACAGAAAGCACAGATACCCACGTGGATTAGATTGTTCCCAAACTGCTCCACTGGCTACCCAAGATACTATCGTCAGTCAAAAAATTGCAAGTCACTAGCAGTTTTGTTCAGTGTATGCAGGGCTCTCCTTGCAGGGCTATATTAGCCAAGAGGCAGATGGAGCATGTCCTTGAGGCCCAGAGAGACAGAGCAGAACATCTAGAAAGAATTTAAGTTTTGTGCCATTTCCCCTAAAATTTTTATTTTGAAGTTTAGGATTCTTTTTATTTTTAATTGCAAGTAGTATGAGAAAATAGCATAATATTTTCAGAGCTTGAGTCCCCTAAAGCAGTGTTTCTCTAGGGCGCCTGGGTGGCTCAGTTGGTTAAGCGACTGCCTTCGGCTCAGGTCATGATCCTGGAGTCCCTGGATCAAGTCCTGCATTGGGCTTCCTGCTCGGCAGGGAGTCTGCTTCTCCCTCTGACCCTCCCCTCTCTCATGTGCTCTCTCTCTCATTCTCTCTCTCTCAAATAAATAAATAAAATCTTAAAAAAAAAAAAAAGCTGTGTTTCTCTAATGATCAGTGATGAAGGAACACTTTTGTTGTTTTTTGCCAATCCATCATGGACGGATAGAATTGTAAACTTCAATAAAAATTAACTACTGAAAAGAATAATTAAAAATAGAGACCTTTAAAAACAAAATAGTTTTTTTTTTTCCTTTTTGGATTCAAGCTACATAAAATTGTTCACACTGCTATAAAGTTTTCAAAACCCTCGCTCTCACTGGTGCGCTGGTCTGCAGACCACACTTGGAGTAGGGCAACTCTAAAGGACTTAACTGGCCTCTGGTCCAGAATAATTACAGCAATGAGATGAGTTTAGGTTTTGTTTTGTTTTCATTTTCTTTAATATTTTATTAGCCTGAATTTCAATACCAATAGGATTCAAATCCCAAATCACCCAGTTTAGTTTTATTTTTCCCAGAATGTACTCAAATAGTAGATTGTTAAACATGCCTGGCACTTTAGTAATTCTCTCCTTCATTCAATTATTGACTGAACACAACTCTGGCAGGCACTGTTGGGATGGAGCAGTGAGCATGTCCCTGCCCTCAAGGAGTTCCCCACCTTCAAGGAGTTCCTGTCTAGTCAATAGACAGCCACTAACTACTTTTGACTTCTCTCTTTTTGCCAGGAACTTCGAAACCCCAGGCTTAACCTGTACAAAACAGAAATTTGGTCATCATTGGCTGGTGCCATGACAACTCCCTGTGCCTCTTTCCTTGGGGTCTCATTTCACCTTACTCAAATCCCCCCTAACTGCCCTGCTACACACTTCAGCTCTTAACCACTACTCCTTGTGGTCTCTGCACCAAGATCTTTCAGACACAACGAAATAAGGAATATTAGTGATTCAGGCGAAGTGCTAGTGAAGAGGCCAGACATCTGTCGATTCCATCAGCTATGGCCAATCCCATTAAAATCACCTCTATGTAGCTTACTCAAGTAATCTTTTTTTTTTTTTTTTTTTTTTTTTTTTAAAGATTTTATTTATTTATTTATTTGAGAGAGAGAGAGAAACAGCATGAGAGGGGATAGGGTCAGAGGGAGAAGCAGGCTCTCCGCCGAGCCGGGAGCCCGACGTGGGACTCGATCCCAGGACTCCGGGATCATGACCTGAGCCGAAGGCAGTCGCTTAACCAACTGAGCCACCCAGGCGCCCCTCAAGTAATCTTTTATGTAATTGGGTTTTCTGCTTCTCTTTTTATCTACAGGAGGCTAAGATTTATCAAGAATCTAATTAGGTGCTTTATATTCTTCTTTGAAGGAAAAAAATGGGGGAGCCATATTCCTGACAGAGTTAAGTGTAATTTGAGACATTGTACAGATCATGTGCTTACCTCATTTCCTTTATACGTTTTATCATAAATTTGTTAAGTTTAACAGATAACATCCTCCTAGATCAAAGTTACATCTCTGAAACTCCAAAAATTGAAAACTAAAAACAGGGTTAAAAAATTTTTTCTAGGGGTGCCTGGCTGGCTCAGTCAGTAGAGCATTTGACTCATGATCTCAAGGTCCGGGGTTTGAGGCTCATGTAGGGCAAAGAGATTACATTAAAAAAAATTTTTTTTTCTAAACAAACTATCATTTTAAAGTTTGGTTTTGCTACAGAAGAACCAAATAAAACACTAATAGTCATCTCTATTTTTTAAGTCTAATGTATTGTCTAAAGTCTAAAATGCAAGCACTAACACTCTTTTTATACCTAACTTAAGAAAATATGAAGGAAAAAGTTAATCTGTACCCCTACAGAATGACATCATTGCTCCAAACAATTTCATTTCTACCATAAATGTACCTTCAATATAGATCATTGTCATATCTTTTTTCCTTTAAGCTTTTTAATCAAGACCAGTTATAACCTTCATTGAAATAGCTGCTCTGCCTTCTTTTACCTCATGGAGTAATCCAACCATAAATAATCATCCCTATATCAACTGATAATGCATTATTCCCAGAAATGCTAATGACCTCATTAATGTCCCATTCATGCTTTGCATTACTTCACTTAATTTAAAGCAAGCCCACAAATATTTTTTTCTTTATTGAAGTTACATAAACATAGCATAGATTTCATCAAGTTTAGTCACAGGTAAGCCTAATGAGATGCGTGGGATTTTTAAGAAATGAAATATAGTATCCAAACCAAGGCAAATTCGTTACTTCTCTATAGGTCCACTAAGTCAAACAACCTTTTAAAGTGAATGTAAGCATACTTACAATAAACTAAAGCTTTACAGGCAGAGAGATCTGGAATTTCAGTGTTCACTACAAAACGCCTAGGGAAGGCTTGTTCAGCTTGCACAGAGAAAACAAGAGACTTTCTATTTTCATTTTTTTTCACACTGACACTCTTGATCATCACTCTTACACATATTGACACCCAACAACTTCCTTTGTTTTCCACACCACCACAAATTAGACCTGCTAAAATATACCCCCTTCCCTGATTTTCATTATAAGTTAAAAATTAAAATATAGATGAGGCCATAAGGTTCTCTCTTTTATTTCCCTTTCTGACATATTTCCATTTTTAATTTTCCTGTGATGTATGGGCTGCAACCATTCTGCATACTTCCTGTGGCTTCTCCAGATCTGATTAATCTACATCATCTTTTTATTTATTTTTATTAATTACACTTCGCTCAGAATCTTCTCTTAAGAAAACTTGACTTAGGTCAGGTCAAAATTACAATTCAAGATTTAGTACCACTTCTAACTAAATCAAAATTGTATCTAATAGTAACATGGGTGATATTAATTGGACACCTAGTGGATGTATTAAAAAAAAAAACCTAAATTGTTTTCCAGCAGGAATCTGTTTCTAAGATAAAATAATATTATAGATAAGAGCTATGATTGCTTGAATGTGACAGATATTTTTCCAAGACAGTTTTGTTGTATGGGTGAAAGTTTTCTTGTGTCTTATAAGACGGAGCTGTTTTATTTCTATTACCACCTGTGTTACAGTATCCTCTCCTTGTGTCTCCTTTTGTTTGTCCATGTGCTAGCAGACATGACTTTTATTGTGCACGTTATCATGAATTTTAGGAAGAAAAACATACATGGAAACATTTCTTATGGAAAAACTAGATTTGCCTTTATGGTTAATGTAGAGTGAATAATAAATGTTTTTATTCCAGTAGCAGCACGTGATTCTTAGCCACTCTTAGTAAACCATCATCCTCTCTCCAGTGGGAAGTTTTCATTATGCCAACGTACTAGAGAGTTTATGGAAGTTCTAGGTCACTCATTTTCCCTCCCTTCTAGTGCAAAACTATACCAAATCAGTTTTTGTCTCATAAGTTAACAGCCATCAGAGATGGTCCCATGGCATTGGAAATAGCATTGGCCTCTTCCATCAGTTCACATAGACACATTGCCTGCTTTGAAAAATAAATTTTACATCTCTCCTGAATACAACGAACATTTTGAAAACAATTACATTTTGTTTATTTTATCTCTGAACTCAAGGAAACAGCACACACAAATGCATTCCTTTATCCATGACAAAGAAACAAAGATTTCAGGAGGTGGGGGGATGGGGTAACTTGATGGTAGACGTTAAGGAGGGCACATGACAAGACTGTTGAATCTCAGATCTGTACCTCTGAAACAAATAATGCAATATATGTTAAGGAGAAAAAAAAAAAAGAAGAAGAAGAAGGTAGCGGGAGGGGAAGAATGAAGCGGGGGAAATCGGAGGGGTAGACGAACCATGAGAGACGATGGACTCTGAAAAACAAACTGAGGGTTCTAGAGGGGAGGGGGGTGGGAGGATGGGTTAGCCTGGTGGTGGGTATTGAGGAGGGCACATTCTGCATGGAGCACTGGGTGTTATGCACAAACAATGAATCATGGAACACTACTTCTAAAACTAATGATGTAATGTATGGGGATTAACATAAAAAAAAAAAAAAGGAGGGCACATGACGAAATGAGCACTGGATATTACATAAGACTGAAGAATCACTGACTTCTACCTCAGACACCAATAATACAGTATGGGTTAACTAATTGAATTTAAATTAAAAAAAATGGAAAAAAAAAGATTTCCTATGCTAAATATTCAGATGGCAATCTAAAATGTCAGGGCTACCAGCAATAAAGATTTTTTTCCTCATTGGATTATTACCTGTTACAAAAGTATGCCTTGTCATCATTGTCTTATTGAGAAGACCCTCCCTTCACAGTTTCAGGGAGGAAAAAAAAAAAAGTTTGGTATCATATTTTCCCCTCTTCTTCATTTTAGATACAAAAACGCAAATCCTTCAGAGAAATAAAAAGCATCAATCTGGAATGTGGCAAAGTCTGCCCAGCTGGCCTCACCATCACATCTCTGGCCTTGCTTCTGTGGTCTCTGTCTCTACCAAATAGTCCACAGGGCACTCTCCCCTCTACCTCCCCGAGATGCTCATGGCAGCATCACCTGTACAATCCATCTGGACTCACAAAAGTCTTTCCATTCCTTAGAGCAAGAATTATACAGAAATACAATCAGAAGCCTAGAATTACTTTCTAAGCTTCACCAGTGCGATCACAGGCTGAGAAAATACCAATTTCCCTCAGGCAAAATCCTAATCCTCTTCTTGAGGAAATCCTATTCTTTTTTATATCGATCCTTACATTGTCAACTCTAAAATTTACCAGGGTCACGTCAAAACATGCAACAGAGGGCGCCTGGGTGGCTCAGTTGGTTAAGTGACTGCCTTCGGCTCAGGTCATGATCCTGGAGTCCCGGGATTGAGTCCCGCATCGGGCTCCCTGCTCGGCAGGGAGTCTGCTTCTCCCTCTGACCCTCCTCCCTCTCATGCTCTCTGTCTCTCATTCTCTCTCTCTCAAATAAATAAATAAAATCTTTAAAAAAAAAAAAAAAAACATGCAACAGAGCAGTTGTTCAGATGAGAAAATTGGCCATGAAGCAAATAAACAATTAAGAAGCAAATAAAACTAGAAATTAAAAATATAAAATTAAGCCAAATATTGGTTAAGTAATTATATGCTTTTAACGGTCGTCGGTGTTCACTATTATTTCATGAACATCTGGAATATTAAAGTAAAGGTTATAATGTACATGAAAGCATTGTATAAATTGTAAAAGCATCATCCAGGCTTATATCCAATAAACTAATAAATCTGTGGTTTATAGAGGAAGGAAAAAAATAAAACTAGCAGATTCCTTTCATTTTTTTGTCATAACAATTGGAAACCATTATTAAGCCCCTACTCCAGCTTCACTTTCAAGTTCACCCTCATTGTTTAAACACAAAAATATGAATCTCAGGAGTGTCACTGTGGCCATCCTGCTTTGAGAAGTATGAGAAAACTCAGGTCAGCATTGGGAGCTTGCCTATGAGTTCAGTTATATGATGGAGATAATATAAGTTTTTACCTGCCAGGCTTAATCTTAATTTATGGGCTCATTTCAGGAAAAAAAAAAAAAAAAAGAAAGAAAAGCCAAAGATATTGGTTGGAAAAAAGAGCCACCAAAATTCAATTGTCATGCAGATAAGAAATATTTTTACTTAAAGCAATACACACAGGCAACAACTTTGTTCTAAAGAGTATTTGCATACTTTGGAGACATTGCAAAGATATTGGTCACATGATTTTCTCCTCTCAGAGGCATTTATTACAGCTATATTTATCTCAGAAATACATTAACGGATCCTGCTAGTGATACAAAGTACAAGCTTGCAAGTTAGGTCTTAAAAACTAACTGTGAGAGGATATGGTAGAGCCTTTTCAAAACTCTCAGCAGATGCAACTAATGTACTTTATTTGCCAACCATGAGGTCATGATGATTTGTGGTGTGTCAAAGGACACAAGTGGACAGATAGAAGCCATGTATGAATTAAGGAGCCATTGTTAGGATACAATTTTACTATTCCTGTTTAATTCTTTCATGGTTATCAGATAAAGAACAGAAATAAGCAGATCCCATTGGGCACAATTTCACTTTATTTCACTATAAGTCTTACAAAGGCCAGCTCTAGTTAATTGCTCTTTCTGGTTATGAAGTAGGCCCTGGGTTAACACTATTATCCCTATATCACCAAGACTCAGTCTACAGTGGGCTTTTTCCTCTTTTGAAGAGCCATTTACCTTTAAACTTTCATTTTTAAATTAAAGAATTAAGACCCAAGAAACCTCTTTTACACTGCCTATGTGGGGAAATCATGCTTAAGCCGAAGGCCATCTCTATCCCTCTCTCCCACTTCTACCACAGTGGGGGGCCTTACCCAGAAGTTCCCTATTTATCTTCGTGAATTAGCCAAATGCCAATATTCCAGCAGGCCCACTTTAATAGATAAGGAACAGAGTGCCTGGGTGGCTCAGTCAGTTAAGCGTCTGCCTTCGACTCAGGTGATGAGCTCAGGGTCCTGGGATCGGGTCCCGCATCGGGCTCCCTGCTTAGAGGGGTGTCTGCTTCTCTCTTTCTCTCTCTGCCCCCCCCCCCCACCCATTTGAGCTCACTCTCTCTCAAACAAATAAAACAGATAAGGAACAAGGAAGCTAAGGCAACAGTGAGAAAGGCTAAGATAACGAGATCTGAAACAATGAAACACTTAATACTGCTGTTTGCTTCTCAAACTGCTGAAATCTGCAATACTGTGCATTAGCGCAGTATTATTAGCAGATTTACAAATTATAATAACATGAAGGTTGATGGAGATGCTAAGTAACAGTCTTATTGCCCCGTTTGGCTTCTCTCAGCTGTGACATTCGTGTAAACAATGCCGACGCTTTAGTAAATGCTGTAGAGAGGACGTCAGCCCATCACTCCGCCATGCACTTCCTCTCCCTGTGGGGACAGCTGCATTTGGTGGCTACGACAGCATGCACTTTGGAATTTCACAGGTTTGGATTTAAATCCTACCTCTCAGATGAAATTTCTCTGATCCTTCATAAAATGGCACAAGTGTAATATCTACTTCAGAGGGTTGTTTGAGGATCAAATGAAGTAAGGTATCTAAAAGCACTTCTTACATGGTAAATGTTTGGTCATGATTTGATTTCCAAAGTGCAAAATAGCCAGCTTACCCACAGGGGGCTGGCCGTGAAGGTAGGAGAATGGGAAGGCATGGCAGGATGTAGGCATCTTACAGGATTAACTTGGCTTACCCCTCCTACAAGAAGTCACAAAGGTCTAGAAAACTTAATTGAAAGAAAGCAAATCGGCCAATTAAACTTTTTAAAAAAAAATAGGCAATCACGGTCAGTTCTGTATGAATATCTGGAGTAAACGTTTCAGTGAAAGATCCACAAGGTTCCCAATCTCTCTCAAAATCTCACCAAACATATTTCCCCATGGGCTGCAATTTCAGAAGCTTTCTCCTGGCATCATAGGCTCATATCCCCACTGGAAAGCTGATACGACTTTTATTCTCTGAGCTCATGGGGCAGCTACACAGGCTCTGAGGCTGATCCAATAGCTTCCCATAAAGTCCAGACCTGTCACCCAGGAGTCACACGTGATTTCCAGGCACATAGAGAGGAAAACCCCAGCATTCCTTGCTCAGGTCAGCTGCCATTTCAGCTCCCCTAAGAGATTCCCAGAGGCTCTTCTCCTCTGAGGCAGACACAAAAGCAGATGGGAGCAGACTCTAAAGTTCATGCTGCCTTTCTTGCCTAATCACCCTACAACTGACATCAGGGAAGCAGCTGTGTGAACAAGGTGGGCAGCGCACAGAGCCAGGCCCACTACAGACCCTTAATCAGTGTTTGTTGAATGAATGAGCATCACTCACAGTCATTGGGACGAAATCCAGCCAGTTGTGAATCATGGCCTGGCCCTTTACCTTGTTGGAATTCTGTCAAAGGGAGACTCTAATCCAATTAGGGAATCAATATCCAGAAATATCAGAGCTCTTTCAGCCATGTGTTTTGTTGTTGTTGTTGTTGTTGTTGTTGTTCAAAGTTATTATTCTGTGACATTTTGATGCCTTCAAAGACATAAAAAAATAGTAATAAAATGTAACAACCTAAAATTAATGAACAGATTGATGTGACACAGTAAGGATAAGAGGCTCAGAAAATAACACTATAAAATTAATTCGAAAAGTCACCGGCTTTTTTTTTTTCTTTTTAAACCATAAACTAATGCAGAGGGGACAAAAAGACCTTTAGAAAGGACAAGTAAGCTTAATATATGTTGAAAATCTTCTTTCTAGGACATTTATTTTAAAAGATAATAAGGTTTAAGTTAAATATAACAATACCAAACCAACTTGAAAAATTGATGTCCTAGTTTGGGCAAAATCAAATTTGGTTATCTTGGACCCTGATAGGCTCCTCCATCTCTCACTGCAGGAAGCAGAGAATGAAATCATGTGTGCCAAATCAATCTCCCTAATTGCTTTGGTCATGATCACATGCCATTTGGACAGGCGTCCTGCTAACTAGCAAACAAAGGACAAATAAGATATGACATTGAGAGTAATCCAGCTCCATGACTCCCCTCATCCCACTGTGATTTGAAGGACAGTTGTCTGTTTTGTAAACTGTAAAGGTATAGAGAAAGTGCCGAAGTATATGAAAATATTCACAAACTTCTAGAATGTCAGAGCTGAAAGTAACCTTGGAAGGTAACTATTCCTGCCTCTTCATTCTCCAGTAAGAAAAACATTTACAAAAAAAAAAAAGCATTTAGTTATGTTCCCTCTCTATGCACCTGTATCAAGAGACTTTTAACCTTGTGGAAGCAATTACTACTCTGCTCTAGTTTCTATATGTAGTAGACATAAGATAGATAAAGATATGTATTTGTCTACCCGCAGTATATTTTAGTATCATCTCATTACAATTTCTCCATTTTCCCCACCTCTCAGACACACACACACACACTACAAGCCATTACATGAAATTTTTGCAGGCAGTGATCATGTTATTCACATATGTGGTTCTGAACCTGTCCGAAACTCAATAAAATGTGATTGAGTTAAGTTTCAGAAGACTCACATAATTCTCATAATTGAATTCACGTCCATCTCAGTGAATTTTCTTTGAACCCTTCATTCTGTCTCTGTCCAGGCTCTAATTTGGGCGCGGGGCGGGGGCGCGGTTGGTGGTGGCTCCTGCCTTGGAGCCTGAATTAAAAGTCTGGCGGGTATTTCCACTCTGGTTGTGCACCAGCCTCTCCCTGGGGCATCTGCAAAGCCACACTGCCCCCTGCTGTGAGCATCTTCAAAGCAACTGAGGAAAAGCTGCCAAATACTGTGGGATGCCTTTTTTCTTCAAAACACAAGTCAAACTGCAATTAATCAACATTTATTAAAATTAATTCAAACACGTTCATTAACTTTTAAGGGAATTACAAGGCACACAGCATTATTGAATGTCTACATGAAGTGTTCTCTCCAGGAGAGAGAACAACATTAATAGGATGGGAGGCACTGAATCAGGGGGCCTCAGATGCTAACACACCAGGTGGCTCACATGGAAAATTCTTATTCTGCCCTTTAGTCAGGTCCCCAGAAACCTTACACTGCAACCTTGCACATTATCTGCTAATAGCCCTCCTACCACCACCTGGAAACACGTGTTGCCCCACCTCTCCCTGATACGACCTGCACAATTTCCAAGACTCACAACCTAAGAGACCTGAGATGTCACTGAAGAATGTGTCCTCAAAGAACAGGACCTCAGAGTACTGATGAGTTATGGCTTCATGCCACCTTATCCTTATCTGTTAAAAAAAATTGATATATTTAAACTCCCTTTAGGAGTTAGTCCACATAGTATGCTCGACATACTTCAAAAACAAGAACCAAACTTCAGACTTTTCTCCCCTATATATGGAATTCTATTTTTGTAGGCTCACAGAATTTTATTTCTCTTTCTACTGGGAAGTAAAATATTCAAAGATCTGAACATAAAAGAATAAACGATTAGGGGTGGACAGAGCAGGAATAGGAAGAACAAGATGGATTTTTCTTTGGTTTGGGTTTTTGATTTGGGATGCGGCTGGCCTCAAAAACTTCTTATACAACAGCTCCACTCAAGGGCCTGCCGTGGGATTACAGGCTGGCCTTTCCCAGCCTACTTAACTCCCTTTGCCACCCCCTCCCCGTGTACCAGGCCCTTATGCGGACAGCCAACCTGTCACAAAATATATTTTAATATTAGCCTATTTCTTTCCCTTTTTAAAGTACAAAGAATTTTAAAACAGTATGCCGAAATATAAAAAAATTACTATCATTAGTCTAAGGATGCTGATTGACCTTTTAAATGGCTTGAGTCAACTACTAACTACTGAGTAAATTCCAGCAATCTCCTTGGGTCTCACTTCTCCATCTATAAAATGAATGGGTTGGTCTATAAATCGACACTGTCCAATACATTAGTCAGTAGTCACAAGTGGCAATTTAAATTTAGATTAATTAAAATTAAATTAAATAAAAAATTCAGCTCCTTGGCCCCATTAGCCATATTTCAAATGCTCAGTGACCACCTGTGGCTGGCGACGATGGAAGGGCCCAGAGTAGATAGAGAACATTTGCATCACAGCAGAAAGTTCCCCTCGGCCAGCGCTGGCATAGCTAATATATGCTTCCTTCCAAACTGAATCTGCATGCTTACAGCAAAAATATTTTAGAGACCCATTTGATCACCATGAACCATACAAATAACAACTTGAAAAGCAAAGCCAGAGAGGAAGAGAAAAGAAAAGAAAAAGGAAATGAAAATGAAATCTGGGTTCTAGGCTTCCTGCCACATTCACTGCTGCTATCTGATAAGCCGCTCATGTTTTAATTCCAGTCTTCAAACCAACTCATCTGCAAAATGAGGAGAAATCAAGTGCCGGCATCCACAATCAGCATTACAAACAAGGGAAGACCTAATGTGCAGCATAAATTCTCAATGGTGACAGCTCGGGAAAGACTTTGTTGACCATCCCGTGTTCACTTGCAGGGCACAGCCCACACGGCAGGCTGCCTCGTTGTCTTGAGGACATTTAGGTGATTTTGTACCGTAACACATCAGAGGTGTTTCCTAACAAATCAGTTACATGCTGGAGATTACAAGTCTGGCCTGACCTGGCCTGCCCCGGTGGACCTCGGCCACACTCCAGAGAGTCTGGTCTTGCTGATGGTGCATGTGCGTCCTGCAGCTGGAGCCTCAGCAAGGTGCCCGGGCCGCACCATAAAACCAGCCACACACAATGCTTGGCTCCGGCCAGTGCAGGCCTCTGCCAGGGATCTGGCCAGCAGTCAAAGCCGCTGAAGTCGGCTTTCTCAAATAGTCCCTTTTGTGAGAGCAGGAGGTGGGGTGAGGGGGAACTGTGGTACCATGAAAGCCTGGGGCTCTTTCCTCAGGACCCTGAGGGAAACCCAGTGCAGATGCCTAGGTCATGTCTCCTTCCCCGGTGAAAAGCCATCAGGGCCCCATGGCTCTGAGCATGGGGATGGCCTCTGGAAGGGTTGGGGAGAAAATACTGTCGCAGTTTCTCCACATGTTGTCAAGCCGTCATCTGTAAGGTTGGAGAGAATGTGCAGCAGGTCACCAGAGTGCTCTGCCCCCCTCCTCAGGGAATCCCTCCTAACCTTTCTGGAATGCTGTCAGGCTAGACACACTTTTCTCTGCAACCTAGCGCAGCTGGTTTGGCACATGTGAGGATGGGGCCAGTAGGGGGGCTGGACGCCGAGTCAGGCGAGGCCAGTAGAGCTGCCTGTGGGTGGGGAGGGCAGAAGACACGCTTTAAGGACCCCTGAGGCACAAGCTCACTAACACTGGGTAGAAGGACCCACAGTAACCAGAGGGAGGGAGAGCGCAAAGGCCGGTAGCTGACAAGTGCTGTCACATACCTGAGGCAGAAGCACATGCCTGGGCTGGGGCAGGGGCGGGGTGCCAGTTACTCCCTCCCAACACAGAAACAGCAGAGGGTGAGTGTGTTTGTTAGCATCGTCTCCAGCACAGAAGACAACAATAGCCATTGAGACCTTTAAAAAGCTCTTCCCTTCAGACTGCCACAGCTGAAACCACAAGCTGCTGAATAGAACACCAAGTTCTTCTGAGGTTTTGTGCTCATCCACTTATGTTACCCGGATATCCCAAATCCTCCCCGTGGAAAAAACGACAAGAGTACACTGTTCCCGGGAGAAGGGATGGGGTGAGCAGAGAATTGCAATGAAAAACAATACCAGAAATGAGCTCAGGCAAGGTCTAGGGAAGGGCTGAGTAGACTCGTTAAGGTCGGAGATCAAGGGCCTGGCAAATCCTGCACCAGCCGCCAAAGGCTGAGCTTCCCCCACGGCCCCACGGTGATGGGCCCATGCCTCGCCTCACAAAGACGGGACATCTCCCTACCACTGAGATCGATATAAATACAGCTGGGGAGCAGATTCTGAAGCAAAGCCGACCCGGAGCATTTTTCATATTCTGTTATCAGGGACTCAGGGTATTTCATTTTCCCAAAAAAGAGGTGAAGCGTGAGCTGGGAGAATGTGTACACAAACACATACAACCGTTCACCCTCTTAATGACAAGAATTATGCCCTGCCTCGGCAGCGATGTGAGCATGGGGATTAAAGCAGCACAAATCATGGTCAATGATAAAGAGAGAAAGGCCTAACGATCCCATTTGTCCAGGCTACAAGTGAATTCCCCTGCCATGCCTTGGTCTTGACATATACGGGCAAAGCAGGGATCACCCGGCTGAAAGGTCATAAAATAGCCTGGGCTCCTGGCTCTGTTTTCTAATTCAGTGAGAGGAGATAATGCAGGGATGTTTCCTAAGGCTTCATCACTCGTTAACAGAACTGGTTTTGACAGAAAGTTCTCCTGAAACCCACCAGATCATTCAACACTGTGAAATGAAAACGAAACAGATGAGCGGTGTATTTTACATAGCCGCTGATCACTTACACCAGCAGTTCTTCTTGCTCATCATGGCTGTAGTGTTCCTTTCCGCAGTGCCCAAGCCTAATACGTTGGCAAATAACCTCAATACTGTTCAAGGAAAAATACGAGCCCATCTTACACCATTATAGAGCATCCGTTGGAACCAGAAAGTTGAGTAGGAAATAATCTTCCGTTTCCATCTTCTCTGTCTCCATTTACCCCTAGTCAGTTGAGTGTCCACCTGGGATACAGTCTGTTATCATGTAATGATACTGAGCTACATGCCATCTGTCCTAAAGACCATTCTAAGTTGGGTCCGCAGAAGGAGAAGGATGATGTGGAGCAAACAGTGTAGAGCAGGAGAGAATCAGACACAGAAAAGCAGGCATCCTCAGACCCCTCTGGGCTGAGTGGATTGAAGAAGGTGGGAAGGACACTGGAGGCATCCAGAATGGGACTGGGGAGAACCAGTCCCGGTTTCTTGAACAGAACAGTGAGTCTGGGTTTGGGATGAAGAGACGAGAGGTGAAGATGCCATCCACCTCTGCTGTGATGGTTGACTGACTCCCCTCTGATTAACCTGACAGGAGAAGGTTTTAAAAGGATTCCTGGGCTGTACCCCAGATTACTCCATGAGGTGTCTCAAGATCTCCGTAATGGAACCCTGTTCAAAATGGTAAAAAGTGAAAGGCATTTATCTTCCTCAAATAAATCTCTCGGCTTGTGACAGTGACAATCTGCAATCATTACTATTCAAGTAAAGACCAGTTTGGCAAAATGCTATGTTCCTCTTCAAAATATATATAGGTGCTAATCTGACATTTCTCTTTGTGTCCCCCTGTTATACTCTTCTTTATCCAAGTGTAACATATACTCCTTGATGGAGTCCTTTCAAGTCAATCTTCATCTCTCAGCTGTTTATCCCTTCATTTTTCTTAGGCAGATAATCAGAGTACCTGTCAATCCACTAGGCGGGAAATCATTCAGAAGAAACATTGAAAATAGAGGTGTTGTCTGCTCTCCTGAGGGATGTGAAGAACAAAGGTTAAACAATGCCACCCCCACTGTCCAGGCGTCCTGTGCTCATCTGTCTCTGCTCTAAGTACTGTGGCTCTGAGTGGCATTTGTAGGGACTTAAATTGTGGACTAGCACTTCCCCTGACATGGTAAATCCAACCACCTTTTCTTACCACAGGGAAATCTGTGCTCATTCGTATCTGAAGAGCTCTTCTCTCCTATATACAGACGAATACTTAAGATGAATTTAGCCGTCTTCATTAAAATATGTACCAGCAAAGAGATTTACACATCTGTTTTATTCTACAAAGAGTGTTATTTATATGCATGTCCTTTTATTTCTTCGGCTCATTTCTTCATGATTGAATGTGGTGGGCCGGACCAGAGGGGATGTGTGAAAGGGTACAGAAAAGCGGCAAAAGCACTTAATGGAATACATTACTTTCTGATTTGAGATGTCCTCCGTGGATCTAGAAGCCGACTTTACATCTACAGAGGAAGATACAGGTGCATTAACTGAGCCTGCTCAAACTGCCAAACCTCAGTTTTTGCTCCTGCTGGACCTTCCCAAGGAGCAAAAATAGGGCAGCAGCCCAGGACGAAGAGTGTAAGTCCCCCTCCATTGCAAGTTGCTGTTATACACTTGCCATCTTTCTTCTCCTTTGGGGGTCATGTAAAGACCAAGCACCCCCTCACTGCCAATAATTCTCTTGAGCTTGTTATTTGGAAAAGAATCAGAGTGAAGTGAAAGAAAAAAGATGCAAGAAAATGTACCCTGTGTCTTTACGGTGCCTTTTCTCTACCTTGTCCTCTGTACGTGGCTAGCCTTAAAACTCAGTGCCACAATACCATTTTTCTCTGGTTAGGTTGTAAAGGATTAGAGTTAGGTTATAAAGGATTTCATTGTTGGAGTTTTTACCCCAAAATACAGATGAATTGGAGGACTTGCATCAAAACAATACTCTCCCTAGGTTTTAAGTCATTGGCCCCATCCTAATTCAAATTATTTTGTATGAATGTCATGATGATTCAATGAAAACAAAGCTAGATTACCCTGCTTCCCTCTAAGAGGCTTGTTTTTTGTTTCTTGTTTCTAAATTTCAATGAAGGTTTAGATAATCATGCAATTTATTGAGCACATACTACAGGCCAAGCAATGCGCTAGACAGCATAAATTTGCAGCTATATTTGATGTTCACGACAATTCTGTAAGATAAGAATAATCAGTGTAACTTCACAGATGGAAAAGCTGAGGCTCCTAGAAATTAATTGCTGAGGACTTCAGAGCTTTATGGTGGGTATGGAAATTGAAAGCGGGTTGTCTGAGTTCACTATCCTACACAACACCACTAAAATAGACAGAACAGACCCTTGGGAAGCATGGTAAACCCACCCAGATTTCCTTTCTTTCATCTCCCAGAGATGGGCAGAGCAGAAACACATGACTAACTACTTCAAAGTTTCTTCACTCAAAATATCTGGAGAGAAGACAACTAGATCAATATTTGCCCCAAAATACACCCTCTGTATCGTCATCAGGATGTGCATGCATGGGTGTGTTACATATTCACATGAGGATGTGAGCTGATTATATCAGCTTGCTGCATCCGTGAAAAGTCCAACCAAGAAACACCCAGGCTACTGTTATTTTCTGTTCCTTCCTTTAAATTCCAGTGGAAGAGAAAAACTTATTTCAAAGTGCCAGAAGTGGATAGATTACACACAATTCAGCCCTAAGAGTCTGTCTAATCAATGTACTGGCCCGTATTTTTCACATTTTATGGGACAGCAGGGAAAATTGTTGAGAAGAGCCAATTTGCAGCTGTGTTCTTAATTACGCCTTCTATGTGAAAGGAGGCGAATTTTTCAGCAAGAGCCTGCAGCTGCGTTCATAAGGCAGGAAGACCCAGTGTTTACCGCAAATAATTGAATGTCATAATGGTCCCAGATCCCAAGGTGGACCGAGCAGCCGCCTCTCTGTGTGGCCCGGTCAAGCCACTTGACTCCTTTGTGCCTCAGTCAAGCCTGCTGCCAATGTGTGTTCAAGCAGTAGGAGCTGACTGAAAACCAGATGCTGTATGTGGGTAGAACTGTCCTAGATAATTATATTCCCCCCAAGTCACTGTCACTTGCAAAATAGTGGAGTTCAAAAGTTCCTGCCTTCACTGAGTGTCTTTGAGCTGTTATACTGCTGAGTCAGAATGGTCTCGTTCACACCTTGGGCAGTTTACTTTGGGCCGTCTAGAAAGAAAAGTATAAAATCCTGGCGTAGCTATACTGATAAGTACCAGGTGTAGAGGGCAAGAATAGCAGACCAACAGGGGCGCCTGGGTTAAGTGACTGCCTTCGGCTCAGGTCATGATCCTGGAGTCCCGGCATTAAGTCCCGCATCGGGCTCCCTGCTCGGCAGGGAGTCTGCTTCTCCCTCTGACCCTCCACCCTCTCATGCTCTATCTCATTCTCTCTCTCAAATAAATAAATAAAATCTTTAAAAAAAAAGAAAGAAAGAAAGAAAGAATAGCAGACCAACAATTCGGATGTGCGGGAAAATGGAACCTTATTTTTCTATAACCGAACTTAATTTCTACTAAAATCCCCACTCCCCAAGAGGTAGAGAGAGGGTGACTCAGAGATTACCCCCCTTTCCCACCCCCCCTCCATGGCCTTTAGTTATGAGATTGTTTATCATGCTTGCAAAAATGCATTGGGGTAGTCATTGTGTCTGAGTCATCGTCTCTGTGTGTTGCCATCCCCAAAGACATTGTCATTCCTGTGACGTGTTATAGGTGGTCATTGTTGAGTTGTCCCCTGTTCCCTAATGTAAGGCTCCTTATAATTCCCATGTCCCCTACGGGGTGTGAAGAGGATTCTGCTGTTATGGGCAGTTCAATGAGGCTGTCTGAGGCTTTTCATGCAAGTCCCCTCTCCTGTCATGTCCCCCAATCTAATCTGAACTTCTGTCCTCTGCCCTACCCTTAGAATAAAGCAGGGTGGCAAAGAGCAAAGGGCTCATCTTTCAGAAACATGCCTTAATCTAAGATCATTTCACTTCCCTTCCTGTTCTCTTACTCTAATTCAGGAAAACTTCAACCGGGCTTAGGAAGAAGAAAACTGCTCAGAGTGTTGTGTATACCCTGCAATCCATCAGAACCTGGGATTTCTTTGTTTCTGCTATAACCTTCCTAACAAAGGCAATGGAGGTCTCCTGACCAAATAGGAAGAAACAAGGAACAACAGAAAACGCATGAGGCAATTTCTCAAACATTCCCATCCTAACATTAAGTTTATTGTTTATTTACCCCAAATATACTGGGCAAGTTTGTCTATTTTCTCCTTTTCCCAACTCCTGCCAAGTGAAAGGATTAATAATGATGTCTGCCTGAGCAACTAGAAGCCTGATTTCCATCCAGTATGCACTGGGAAGGCCATACCGATGGTTCAAATATTGATACTGTTCCATATTTGTTGGTAAAGAGTGACTGCAAGTGTTGTCACTGCTACCCTGTGAGCTCCAGCCTCCTCACCAGCAACCTCCTGAGCCTCCTAAGGAATAAAACCTAGCACATGGTGGGGTGGGGAGGGGGGTGGGGAGGGAGGAGTTTGGGTGGCAGGCAGGGATGCTAGGTGATGCTTGCTCTAACACAATAACCAGTGTCCACTCTTTTTTTTTTTAAAGATTTTATTTATTTATTTGACGGAGAAAGACACAGCGAGAGAGGGAACACAAGCAGTGGGAGTGGCAGGCAGAGGGAGAAGCAGGCTTCCCGCCGAGTAGGGAGCCCGATGCGGGGCTCGATCCCAGGACCCTGGGATCATGACCTGAGCTGACAGCAGACGCTCAGCGACTGAGCCACCCAGGCGCCCCAACCAGTGTGCACTCTTATCTGTCAGACCTTGTGCCTGACCAGTTGTTGAATGTTTTGATTTTCACTCCCAGCTATTTCCTTGAGACAGAGAGGGCAATCAGGGTGATGGTCTCTGAGGTAATTCTGGCACTTGGGAGTACATATCTGTCCTTCAAGCAGAGTTGTCTGGACCTGTGTTACTGCTGAGCTCCTGGGTGGGAACCATTAATAACAAACTAGAGAACCCTGTTTAAATATCATGGCAAATGCTGGGCGCCTGGGTGGCTCAGTCGGTTAAGCATCTGCCTTTGGCTCAGGTCATGATCCCGGGGTCCTAGGATCGAGTCCCGCATTGGGTTCCCTGCTCAGCAGGGAGTCTGCTTCCCCCTTTCCACACCTCCTCCCCCCCCCCCCCCCCGCCGCTCATGCTCGCTTGCTCTCTCTCTCAAATGAATAAATAAATCTTTAAAAATTAATAATAATAAATAAATATCATGGCAAATCCTAACATAAAGGCACTGGGGCTGGTATCAGAATGACTTAATTTAGCTGGAGCTCCCAAAGTCATGAACTGGAGCAAACAATCTCTGTATGTCCTGATTTCTACAAGATGTGGTAACAACTCCTATATCATAGAGAACAAATAAAATATCAAAAGAATGTAATGATCTTCTTTCCATCCTGGATAATTCAAACCAAAAATAATTAGGCAGGGCAGAGCAAGGTGTGATGTGCAGAGTGGGGAGGAGTGAGTGGAGGTGAGCACAGCCCTATTCAGAGTGTCAGAGCCTGAGCAGCGCCGTGGGCGATCATGGCGCATGGCAGAGAGTGGGCAAATGCTCCAGCAGGTGATGGCAGTGGCCCACCCTGAGGTTCGGAGCCTGAATGGGGTGGGAAGTGTGTTCAGGCAGGGCTGAGAATGGGGGAAGGGGGGAGACAATGATTCTATATAAGGCACTGATCAAATTTAAAAATATGTAATGAAGATAATGGAAGCCAAATTTTTCAGTGTTGGAGAAGAGAGTTACAAAAATGGAAAGAGACAAAACAGGAATAAACTTCATCATGTTAGATTAGAATTGGAAGTATTAGTATAACTCATGGTTTTCCGTTACATTGATAGATACAGAAATAAATACATGTGTATATATTCTCACACACACTCAAATGCATATAAAATAGCTTTGTACATCAAGTTCTGAGAGCAAGACACCCCAAGAGCACTGAGGACATTTAGTCCCAGATCTCGGTTTCTAAATACTGTTCTCCACTAAAAGAAAGCAAGGCTCCCTGGAGACATAGCTGAAGGAAAGAAAGTACAAAACAATCCTGGGATCCTGTGCCAAAAAGTTAAAAAGGGCTGAAAAAAATGACAGAGACATTTTAAGATAATGGAGAAGCAGCCTGAAGGAGTCACACTGACCAAAGCCGGTCAATGTGAGCATCAAAATAAATGATTAACAGATTGTAACCCATCAAATAACATAGGAATTCAGGAGATTATACTACTATAAATAAATGGAGGGAAGGCAAAGGTTTTTCTTACAACACCAACTAATAAATGTAGAAAAAAAATCAGAGTTAGAAAAATCATCATTTGGTAATTTCATAGTAATAATCAATCTAGCTATTAAACATAGATGTTGAACTCGTTGATGAAATTTAATAAGTGGGAGACTTACAAAGTCTCAAAGCACCTGCCCACATAGTACATATTAACTACAAAGAAACAAAGAACAACTCTACAGTGCCTGAACTTGACAAACACCACCTCAATGAAGTGATTAAAGGTAACATCATGGATAAAGGAGCAAATGGAAGTTGTATGACACCAGACAGAATGAATAAAAAGAACACAAAAATTATGTCTGTGATACTCCTACCAAAAATACATAAAATAGACAAAATGAATTTTTTTCACAAGCATCAAAAAGTCCAAATGACAGCTATTCTAAACCACCTGCCTGAAATCTTTAAAAATGTCAAGGTCAAGATAGACTTAGGACTCCAGATGAAAGTAAACTAAGGGAACATAATTAAATGCAATGTATGATTTTGAACTAGATCTTTTTTATTATAAAGGACACTATTAGGACAAGTGATGAAACTTTGAAGGGGGTCAGAGAATTATATGGGAGTAATATACCAATGTCAATTTCCTGATGATTATACTGTGGTTATGTAGAAGAATATCCTTTTTGTAGGAAATATAAACTATTTTAGAATGGTGAAGCATCATGTCAGCAACTTGCTCTGAAAATCAAGGGAAAAGGTTCCTTTATTCTTGCAGCTTTTCTATAAATTTGAAATTACTTTAAAATTTTAAAAAAGTAAAAGAAAAAAATAAGAATGTATATAATTAAGAGAAATACCCTAACCATAGGAGGAGAAAGAACTAGAACTGGCCTACAGAAGACACAGAAAGACAAATACCATATGATCTCACTTTTATGTGGAATCCAAAAATAGTTAAACTCACAGAAGCAGAAGGTAGGATGGCGGTTGCCAGGGGAGAGGGGCGAGTGAATGGGAAGGTGATGGTCAAAGGTACAAAGTTTCAATGATCTAAGATGAATAAATTCTGGAGATTTACTATGCAGGATAGTGTCTATAGCTAATAATACTGTTACTGCATAGATCTCATGTTGTTGTTGTTGTTTTTAAGATTTTTTTTAATTTATTTATTTGACAGAGAGAGACACAGTGAGAGCAGAACACAAGCAGGGGGAGTGGGAGAGGGAGAAGCAGGCTTCCTGCAGAGCAGGGAGCCTGATGCAGAGCTCAATCCCAGGACCCTGGGATCATGACCTGAGCCGAAGGCAGATGCCTATCGACTGAGCCACCCAGGCGCCCCTCATGTTAATTGTTCTAACCACCAAAATAACCCAAAAAAACAAAAAGATAACAAAAGGGGTATGAGGAAACTTTAGGAGGTGATGATTATGTCAATGGCCTTGCTGGTGGTGATGGTTTCCAGGGTGTATACTTAGGCCCAAACTCACCAAGTTGTATACATTAAATATGTACAGCTTTTAACAGGTCAATTATACCTCAATAAAGTGGTTAAAAAAAAAAAAAACTAGAACTGCCCCCAGTTGTGACAAGTCAACTGTCCCACTGTTCCCTAAGAACAGAAAGAGCCTCGGGAGCATGTTGCCTGACCCAACCACATACTAAAAAAAGAAAGATCTGGAGAACCAAGGACCAAAGAAAGTTATTTATAGTGCTTACAGGATACACCACTATATTCTTTTAAACAGTTCTAATGGACCTACCCAGCATTGCATATTAGAAATCCAAAGCATGGAGATGTATCTTTAAATCTAGAATATTAAAATGTGTCCTAATAATGGCTCAAATCATTATCACTGTTAGCTCTCGACCAGAAACAAAATCAATTAAAAATGATTTTAATATCTCTCACTCCTTTAGCCAAATAAACACAACAAAATTAGTTATAATGGAGCTAATTACCTTTTTATCAAAGTACTGGCAGTAGCAACCTGACTTCTACTTACTTGTACAACCCCTGTGTCTGAAAGATTCCTTAATTACACACATAGCTCATGCAAGCCAAAACCCACCCCAATTCTCACATCTAGTACCACAGAAAGAACTTCAAATTACTTTCTATGGCTGAATAGAGAAACTGCCTCAAAAATGCTGACCCAAAACTTTCTCTTTCCTAATGGTAAAGAAATTGAAACAAGATCCAGTAGAGTTGTCAAGGAGACAGGAAAATAAATGAACAAAGCGTAGTGTAGTGGTTAGGAGCACAAAGCCTAGAGCCAGACTTCCTCCCCACAAATCCTATCTCTACCACTGTAAAGCTGTGTGATCTTGGGGAAGTTTACTTAACCTCTCTGTGCTCAGCCTTCTCACCTGCAAAATGAGAGTAATCATGGTGTTTACCTTATCATCTGTTGCAATATTTAATGATTGGTTCATGCAAAGTGCTTCAGACATCACCAGCACGTAAGTGATCAATGAGTGTCGGTCACTCTTTAAATTGTTACTATTTATCACTCTCTTCTATGGTAGGACCATTGATCCCAAACCAGAGCCCTAAGAGTTATTCAGATTCGTCCACACTTCATATAGCCAAGTATCTCAACAGATACAGTAAAACCAAATTATACCCAAAGTTGACCAGTATCACTGCCTTAACTGATTCTACAAAGCAAAGAAACCAAGTTGGTCCAGCTAGCGAAAAACATACAAATTGTTACACTAAACCATTCAAATTATGTCATGTGTTTCTAGCCAGTCTGACTAGCGGCTGACTAGTTTGACCAGTAAATCCAATAAAAACAGACTATTCCATTTGTACATAAAGAAAAACAGCAGTAGTCTGAGTTTCCTAGAGCACTTTAACATTGATCTGAGATATGGTGGGAAAAATCATTTTAAATTCAACATCAGATATGCTCTCCCACAACAACTTTGAGAGAATGAAAAAAATGACAGAAGCTTTTCTCCTCATATTAACAACACAAGACTTTACGTAATGACAATGTTGCTGCCATTACTTGAAGGGCAAAATAATAATAATGATAATAATAAACAACCTAAGTATGCATTAATAGGGTGATAGATGAATCAAATGTGATAGAGCATATGATGAAATATACTACAGTAACTATATATTTTTAAAACTTCCTATGACTAGGGGCGCCTGGATGGCTCAGTTGGTTAAGGGTATGCCTTCGGCTCAGATCATGATCTCAGGGTCCTGGGATCGAGTCCCACGTCTTTTAACCACTCAAATTAAAATTGCAACTCAATTAAAAATAATAAAAATTAAAATTAAATAAAATTACAACTCAATTCACCTCACCCCAGATACTCCCAAATTCCTTTCACTGTTCCACTTTTTCTTTTCTCCCCCAACACATCATTTTCTAACACACCCCATAATCCAATCTTTATTGTGTTTCTTGTTCTCTGACTGCCTCCCCTGGCTTTAACATAACCTTCATGAGGACTGGGATTTTGTTTTGTCCATAAGTGTTTCCTAAGAGCTAGAACAGTACCTGACACATAATAGATGCTCAATAAATATGTGTCCGATAAATGAATACAAGGATATTTTTTGTAGCATTGTTGTAGTGGGGAAAAAAAAGAAAAAACCTTGAGAAACACTAAATGCCAACAGAAGGGAAATAAAAGAATAAATTCCTTATTATGGAATATCATGCATCTATTTAAAATGCATGAGTTTGATCTGTGTCTGCTGATTTCAAAGATGTTCATGATGGAGAAGAGACAGAATGACATGTACCACCCTGCTTACATTGGTTACCTTGACGAAGAGAAGAGAAAAATTCTTTTAAATAATAAAAGATTAATAATGTGGGAAAAAAGTATGATGTAACATTAAGTAAAAATAAAGACTACAAAGTTCTATCTGTACTATTACTGTAGAATGTAAAAAATTGTAAATGGGTATGATCAATGAGTAAAAAATAACTTGGACACAGAACAATGTTGACTAGGTTTCTACGGGCAGTTTTTGTCTCCAATTCCTTGCTACTTTAATGGGTATCATAATAAAGTGACATTTTTAAAAGAATATAAAGAAATCATGACCTATCATATTTCTGAAAAACTTCTACAAAGAAGCATTTTCACTGATTTTTGAAGCAGAAAAGACTCCCTGCTTAATAAATCTTTTTCCACATACAAATACATTCAGTCCTGGAAGCAATCTCATTCAGTCTTTCCCAAGCATTATTAAGAAATGAATATTTCCCAAAATAAACCTCTAATAAGCAGCATAAATATGCCACTTAAACCTACTTAGCATTGGAAACAATAAAAGTAAATTCACTGTTTTCCTCTTAATAATGTTATTATGCTACTTTACATGAGCAGGCAGGATACTTTATAATTACTTTTCAAATTCCTTTCATGTCATTTTCTCTTATGATCGTTTAAAAAAAGAAGTGACAAGAAACTGGTGAAGGAGATATTCTCAGCCTGATTTTATAAATGAAAAGGAGGAAGTTTGAATGACTAGCCAAGGTCACTCAGCTAGTTAAGTAGGAACAGTGCCCAGTTACCCTGACTTGACTTCAGTGTTTTTCCATCTTTATCTGTAAAAATCTGGCAGTCACATTCCCACAGTAGTTTCTTAAAGTACTAATGAAATATTTTATCAAGTCTCTCCTGTCTTCAGCTGAGGTGATCACTCACCAATTGCTTTCCCTTTGGGATAGAAGAAAAATTGGATTTTATAACCACAGCTCATAGTCACCTTCCAAGAGTCACCAGGGAGAATAAAGATCAGATTATTTAGAATGGGATCTACATCACTGCTTATAATTCATAACCACCAGGAGAAAGAAGGTTGATGGCAAACTAAGTGAAATAAGTTAATAACACAGTGTATGTTTTGAATAAGTGGGCCAAAATTAGTTCTTATGATATTAAGTAAAAATTTTCACCAATTTGGTTAAAGATGCCCAATTGCCTTTTCATTTATTTTTCAGTTAACAGAAACACATATAAATGTACATTTTTATTTTTATTTTTTCCAGAGGAAACTTACAGAAAGAACAGACCACTAGGAAAGGCTAGGAATAAAAGAATAGGACTACACAAAAAGAATGAACAAGTATGATTAGAAAATGTTTTACCCTTAGGGTTGTATTGTCCTGATCCAGCTAACCCAGTCTTTTTGGGTCGCTTTTCCCTTTGGACGTGATTGACTTGTGCTGATGCTTTATATTCTCACTCTCCACCAGTGAAGAGCTGCCCAAATTTGTAAGATGGATGACTTGTCATAGAGCCACTCTCTGTGGCCAAGTAAAGAATGAAGAAGCCTCCACTTCTTGTGATAAAGTCTTCATTGTCGATTGACTTCATTACTACTACATGCTCTTGTGCCCACATATTAAGGAGAAGAGGGGAGATAGAGAAGGGGGGCAAGGAGGAGAGGAGAGCCTTGGAGTACAGAGGGTGGGTGTCAATATACTCAGAATTTCTCTTCTGATCTTCTACTGAGACCAAATAGAAATGTAGCGTGTGTCCCAGTGTACAGAGATGACTTGTCATACTTTTGACAGCTCTATCTATTATATTTCCCTAAGTGACCTACAGCACCCTGCCTCACCACCAAAAAAAACAAACATTTCCTTCTGGGAAATGAGGTTAGGGGAATTTGTGATAAACCTATGGGAAAAAAAGAGAAAGATGTGGAAACCAGAGGATGGAAGGCTCTAGCAAATCAAGAACGATGAAGTGTCATATTTTAGCCCCAAGAAGAGGTCAAAAAAGAACCCTCCCAAACTTAGACCTTTCAAAATGGCTATAAAATGGCACGTCCCTGCTCCCCACAACACACACACACACACACACACACACACTCCCAATAGTTGGTAGCTGCCTGTGGTGTGGTTGTGGTGATTGTGTCAAGTTGGTTTATTCTGGTTTTGCTTTCATCTTCTATCAAGAGCTGGAATTTTAAAACACCTTTAAGTTGCACCTCATGTTATTATGAACAAGATATTTAAGTGCATACATTATAAATGTAACAAATATATTGAGTAGGTATGAAAAGTAAAATTGATGGATTCTTGGGATATCTTCTGACACTGGTAAATGTTTTCATATCACATGATTTTGTGGTATCACCAAAAATTCTCCAAAAAGTAATTAGCTGAATAAAATAGGACATCCTGCAGAGGTAGCCCCTATTAAAGGGGGCTTTATTACCCTGGATAAACCTGAAATAAAAACTTAATAAGAACAATAAGCTACAGTTGCTTCTTTGGAAAATGACCACACTGAGACTGGGGAGACAGAGGACACCATTCCAGCCCAGGGACAGCCCTGTCTGGCTCCATCCCCACAGACACACTGCTGGCCTATCTGAAGGTTGGGGTCTTCATTTGTCCAGTGACAGAGTAACCACATATCACCCTTGGGACTGCTGTAAGGTTAAAAGTAAAATAGTTTGGTAAAAAGTGTTTAGAAATTTATAAACTTGTAGGTGACCATTTATTATTTATTAAAATTATTAAAGATAAAAATCATTCTTAAGACCTGCAGGTTATTGAATACGGAGTGAGAAAATGAAATAAAGGAGCAAGGACTGTTATTAGAGGCTATGTTTTTATCGTATTACCACCTGTAAAAAAACTAAGACAAAGCACTCTGGTTTCAGGAAATACAGTAATAAGAACAAGAAGAAGAATAAGCTTGGCATCTATCTGTATGCTAACTTGCAACTTAAAAACTCCTTGAACTTTCCCAATGTGGATATTACTATTCCTGCTTTATAACTAAGGAAAACATTAAGTGACCTGCCCAAAGTATCCCAGCTCTACACCACAGAGCCAAGCCTGCCTTCTCCTCCTATGCTCTCATGAAGTGCTACTTAGCAAACGGATTTGCTAATGAAGATAAACACTGCTGTTCAGTGACTGAATTCAAGTAAAAAGTTTTTAAGAAAAACATAACCTGGGAGGCTCAGTTGGTTAAGCATCTGCCTTAGGCTCAGGTCATGATCCCAGGATCCTGGGACCGAGCCCCGCATCAGGCTCCCTGCTCAGCAGGAAGCCTGCTTCTCCTTCTCCTTCTGCCCCTCCCCCCCCCACCCGCACTCTTGCTCTCTCACACTTTCTCTCTCTCAAATAAATAAATAAAATCTTTTAAAAAAGAAAAAAGAACAGAAAATAGCACGTGTTGACGAGGATGTTGAGAAATTGGAACCCTCGTGCTCTGCTGGTGGGAATGTAAATTGGTACAGCCACCGTGGAAAACAGTTGGAGGCTCCTCAAAAAACTAAACATAGAATTACAAGTTCTGGGTAGTTTTGCCATAAACATCTTTGCCTCAAGCATCTTTGCTACAAGTATTTTCACCACAAATATTTTCAGCGGAAATATTTTCACCACCTAACTAATTGGACATAAGGTGATTTTGCCATAAAAGATAAAATCATGAAAAATAAAGAGATGATGAAACATGAAAATGAATTTAAAAATTAAAAAGATGATTACAAAAAAAAGATGATTACAAAATAAAAAATATTTGAATACATTCAAAATGTATAGTGTAGATTCATGACAATACTGGAAATAATAATGGATTTGATTTTGTGCCTTGTACCTAAGCACCTGTCTTCAAAATCTTTTGTTCATATTACACATTTTTGTTTGTTCAGCTGTTCATTCTTCTCTTTTGGCATTGCACTTTTTCCTTTTTCACTAAAATTTCTTCTTTCAGTAAGAGAGGTATCAGTGTCCATATACTAGGGTGCATATTTGTAACTGAGCTTTGTATTGCACTGTAAAAGCCTTCTACATTGTTCTTTGTTCTTGGCATGTTGTAAAACGTTTGTTGATACATGTTCCCAAGTTCTACAGGAAATGTAGGCTCAAAACTCTGTCACTGTATAGACCATTATGAGGCTAAGATTTATACAATATAAAAATGGGAGTATTGCATCAACGGAGAAATGAAACCAAACTGTCAATAAGTTGTATTTTTATCTTTTATGGCAAAATTGCCTTACAGCCAATTAGCTATGCGGCAAAAATGTTTGTGGCAAAAATGTTTGTGGCAAAAATGCTTGCAGCAAAGATCTGCGGCAAAGATGCTTATTGTGAAAATACCAGACACAAGAATTACCATGTCATCCAAAAATTTCACGTCTGAATTGAAAGTAGAGATGTGAACCTAAGTGTCCATCAACAGATGACTGGATAAACCAAATGTGGTCTACACATACAATAGGATATTATTCAGCCCTAAAAGGGAAAGAAAGTCCAACACATGCTACAACATGGGTAAACCTTGAAGACGTAAGTAGAGTGAAATGAGCCAGTCATGAAAGACCAAATGTGGTGTGATTCCACTTCCATGAGCTGCCAAGAGTAGTCAAATTCAGAGAGACAGGAAGTAGAATAGTGGTTGCTAGAGACAGGGGAGGAGAAATAGGGAGTTACTGTCAATGGAACAGAGTTTTAGTCTTGCAAGATGAAAACAGTTCTGGAGATAGATTATGGTGATGGTGGCACAACAATGTGAATGTACTTATTGTCACTGTACACTTAAAAATGGTTAAAATGGCACCTGGGTGGCTCAGTCGTTAAGCGTCTGCCTTTGGCTCAGGTCATGATCCCAGGGTCCTGGGATCGAGCGCCGCATCGGGCTCCCTGCTCAGCAGGAAGCCTGCTTCTCCCTCTCCCACTCCCCCTGCTTGTGTTCCCTCTCTCGCTGTCTCTCTCTCTGTTGAATAAATAAATAAAATCTTTAAAAAAAAGAAAAAATGGTTAAAATGGTAAATTTTATGTTATATATATTTTTATAATTTAAAAAAATAATCTTTTATATAACGTGTTTATTCATTGAAAAGTATCTTTGATAGTTAATTTTATCCATGAACTTGGCTAGACTATGGTGACCAGATGTTTGGTCAAATACTAGCCTAGATATTACTGTAAAGGTATTTTTTAGATGAGATTAACATTTGCAATCACTTGACTTTCAGTAAAACAGATTACTCTCCATAATGGGGGTAATGGGGAGGGATCATCCCATCAGTTAAAGACCTTAAGAGCAAAGACTTAAGTTTCTCAAAGAAGGACGTCTGCCTCCATACTGCAACATAGAAATTCTGCCTGAATTTCCAGCCTTCAGACTCAAGGCTACAGCTTACCCTATGGATTTCACACTTGCCAGCCCCCACCTTTGCATAGTCAATTCCTTAAAATAAATTAAAACACCTCTCTTCCTCTCTCTCTCTCTCCCTGTGTGTGTGTGTGTGTGTGTGCGTGAGAGAGAGAGACAGAGACAGAGAGAAAGAGAGAGAGATCCTGGGGCACCTGAGTGACTCAGTCGGTTAAGAATTCAACTCTTGATTTCTGCTCAGGTCATGATCTCAGGGTCATGAGATCAAGGCCAGATCCAGCTCTGTGCTTAGTGGGGGGGTCTGCTAGAGACAGTTTCTCTCCCTCTCCTTGTGCCCCTTTCCCCACTCACACTCCCAATCTCTCTCTCTCTCAAATAAATAAATAAATCTTTAAAAAAGAGAGAGAGTGAGAGAGATCCTACTCATTCTGTTTCTCTGGAAATCCTTAATATAGTATCTAAAAATCTTAAAGAAAAGTGGTCTTTAAACAATAGCTAGTGTGCTCAACATTATTAGCCAGTTGAAAAATTCAAGGTAAAACCTACAATGAGATACCATTCCGGACATATCAGAATAAGTAAAGTGAAAAATAGTAATACCAAATGCTGGCAAAGATGCAGAGAAACTGGATCACTCATACACTGCTTGGGGGAATGTAAAATGGTACAACCACTCTGAAAAATAGTTTGGCAGTTCCTTTCAAAACTAAAAATGGACTTACTACATGATCTAGCAATTGTATTCCTTATCATTTATCCCAGAGAAATAAGCATTTATTTTCACAGAAGAACTTACACACAAACATTCATAGCAGATTCATTCATATTAGCCAAAAACTGGAAACTCCCCAGATGTCTTTCAAAGGATGAATGGTTCAACAAACTGTGGTACATCCACAGCACGGAATACTATTCAGTAATCAAAAGCAATATACTGTTGCAACAATTTGAATGAACCTCAAAAAAAATGGGCTCAGTGAACAAAGTAAATCTCAAATCTTGAAAGATTCTATCTCTGTAACAATCTTGAAATGACATAATTAGAGAAATAGAGAATGGATTAGTGGTTGCCAGGGAGTAGAAATAGGAGAGGGGATGGGTATGCTGTAAAGAGAGAACACAAAGGAATCTTGTGACGGTACAGTTGAGTATCGATTGTGGTGGTGGTTACAGTTTACACAGTGACAAATTTGCATAGATCTACACATACACACACAATGCATAACAAATGAAATCTGAATAATCTTTATGGATTGTGCCAATGTCCTATTCTTGGTTGTAATATTGTCCCATGGTTGTATGGGATATTGGTATTGAAGATTTAGGAAGGAATGCATGGGACTTCTCTGCACATTTCTTTGTAACCTCTTATGAAACTATAATTATTTCAAAATAAAAATTAAACTAAACAACTTCATTTTTTAAAATATTAGTATAAACTTCCTCTCTGCAGGACATTAGACCCTATTCTAAATAAATTCTTTTAGGGGCAGCTGGGTGGCTCGGTCGTTAAGCGTCTACCTTCGGCTCAGGTCATGATCCCAGACTCCTGGGATCGAGCCCCGCGTCGGGCTCCTTGCTCCGCGGGAAGCCTGCTTCTCCCTCTCTCACTCCCCCTGATTGTGTTCCCTCTCTCGCTCTGTCTCTCTCTGTCGAATAAAAAAAAAAAAAATTTGCATAGATCTACACATACACACACAATGCATAACAAATGAAATCTGAATAATCTTTATGGATTGTGCCAATGTCATATTCTTGGTTGTAATATTGTCCCATGGTTGTATGGGATATTGGTATTGAAGATCTAGGAAGGAATGCATGGGACTTCTCTGCACATTTCTTTGTAACCTCTTATGAAACTATAATTATTTCAAAATAAAAATTAAACTAAACAACTTCATTTTTTTAAATATTAGTATAAACTTCCTCTCTGCAGGAAATTAGACCCTATTCTAAATAAATTCTTTTAGGGGCACCTGGGTGGCTCAGTCGGTTAAGCGACTGCCTTCGGCTGGGGTCATGATTTCAGGGTCCTGGGATCAAGGCCCACATTGGGCTCCCTGCTCGGCAAGAGGCCTGCTTCTCCATCTCCCACTCCCCCTGCTTGTGTTCCCTCTCTCGCTGTCTCTCAAAAAAAAAAAAAAAAAAACTTTAAAAATATATATAAATAAATAAATTCTTTTATTCTAGAATTTCTCTTTTAAGATTTTATTTATTTATTGAGAGAGAGCGCAAGTGGGGGGAGGGAGAGAGGGAGAAGCAGACTCCCTGCTGAGCAGGGAGCCAGACTCAGGACTCTATCTCAGAATCCTGAGAGCATGACCTGAGCGGAAAGCAGATGCTTAACTGACTGAGCCACCCAGGTGTCCCTAGAATTTCTTTAATAAATATGCATTTTTCCTGATCTACTCTAAGACCAATTTTTTGCCCATTTCATTCGCCAATGATTTATTTCCCAAACAATAAATGCCTGTGTAATGAAATAAAATTATTAAGAGGCAAACTTTCCTCTATTAAGACTATTTACAGATTTGTGAAATGTAGCTACAGAAAAGACATCAGGCCTAATGAACAAAATAGCCATTTCCACTCATATACATAATATGATTCTATTATTTTAACAGTTTATGTCCACCCCTCTTTAAGAGAAATAAGCTTTGAGATTAGGAATGCCAAAGACTATTCCACCACCAGATATTTTTATCAACTGGGTTGGTTCCCTTTCAATACCAAATTGATGAACAGTCATTGAAGGCAATCCTGTTAAGGTAGTTTCCATATTTATGAAGACCCTGTAGCTTAATAAGCTGTTATAGGGCAATGAAAGTTTATGGAGATCACTAGAAATGTCAGAATAGTACTTAAAAGACACAATAAAATTTAGCAATTCACATTTAAATCCCAACCCATCTAAAATAGAAAGCAGTAGCTTTTTTCATTATTAGCCCTGTCTCACTCCTAACTAAACCCAATTTTTTCACGTAGTGTTCTGCTTACCAAATATTTAACTGACCATATTGAAGTCCTGCTGTGGTCTAGAGTGTCTACAATAAATTTAAGGCATTTGGGTTTAATTTCATGAAAGTTGACTTCTATATTCTTTAGCTTTATGTGTAAAGGGGAGATAGAGAAAAGGAGAGCAGTAGCTAAGATTATAAGTAATACACAATACCAGTAAAACTGCAACAGTACTACCCCTAAGGCTAAAATATTCTACTAGCACATTGTGGTCTGGAACGAGAGAATGAATCACATGCTCTTCTTTTAAACAGAGCATTTATCGGCTTAGAGTTTATCTCCACAGTGATGACAATTACTGTTCAAACTGGAATTATAGTTAAGAGTTTATGTATTATATAAACTAAAACCAACTGATAATTTTATGATGACAATAGCCTTTTTTTTTTTAAGAGTTTATTCATTTATTTGACAAGACAGAGCAAGAGAGTACAAGCAGGAGGAGGAGTAGAAGGAGAGGGAGAAGCAGGCTCCGCCCCCAGCAGGGAGCCTGATGCGGGCTCGATCCCAGCACGCTGACATCATGACCTGAGCCGAAGGCAGAAACTTAACCATCTGAGCCACCTAGGCACCCCGACAATAGCCTTTGAAAGCAGGATTCGGTAAGTTACTTGTCAAAATCCAGTTCCAGCCCAGGGCCTTTTTCTCCCAGCTACAGCATCCACCAACCTTCTCCTATTTCCTGAGTCTGGACTCATTTTCATGGCTGGCAGAGAAAGGATTAGAACAGTACCCAAAGCTATCCTGTATATCCCAGCCCATCACAGAATATAGGATTATGAAAATGATTTCTGCAAAAATCAAAGAAATGTTTCTTAAAATGTATTTAATTATTTATTTATTTATTTGCCAGAGAGAAAGAGAGAGAGAGAGGGAGCACAAACAGGGAGAGTGGGAGAAGCAGGCTTCCCGCTGAGCAGGATGCCCAGTGCAGGGCTCAATCCCAGGATCCTGGGATCATGACCTGAGCCAAAGGCAGATGCTTTAATGACTGAGCCACCCAGGCGCCCCTAAAAATGTATTTAATTTTAAGTAACTCACAGATTATTCCTGAGAAACTCATAGAATTAAAATCTCTGGCAAACCAAGTTAAATGGATAAGTTGTTTTTGTTTTGTTTTGTTTAACTAAGCTACTGAGTTTTTCAAAAACATTCTCTATATAGATCCAGCCAAAACTATCTATACTTACAAGCCAAACTTCCTCAACTAGTATCTTTTCTACATATCTACCAGTCAATGTATGTTTGAGATAGCTAAGAGTAGAGAGAAAAAATCTGGATCTAAACCAAACCAAAAGGAAAACAGGCACTAGATTTTGTGTCCTTTAATTTACAACCAAATTAAACAACCTTTGAGAAGACTCAGTTTACAGTTAATATTAGAGCAGAAGCTTTTCTTCTCCATATCAAGGTTTCTTCCCCAAACCATGAAATCATACCAAATTGGCTTTAAAATAGACTGGTCACAAAAAGACCTTAACTTCACTTTACTTTCTTGCTGATACAGTTATATGGGTTTTTTAGATTTTGGGGGTGGGGGAATGGTTTTTGTTTTGTTTTTTAACTTAACATTCAATCATTTCAAATCAAGTAAGCAAATTTAACACTTTATAAAGTTGAATGCATTGCTAAGAATAATAGTTCCCATGTGCATCCTACTTAAACAAGTTGAGCCCTTTGGACTCCATTAAATCCCTTTAAAATAATTATTGTAACACCTTTATAAGCTACACAGAGCCAATACCATTGTCTTCATTTTACAATGAAGAAACTGAGGCTCATAGAGATTGATTTCCCCAAATCATACAAGTAATTAACAAAAGAATTAACAATAAAGGTTTCCTTCCACCTTTATTGTGCTTACTCAGAAGTAGTCACAATTTACAAATATATTTTTAAATAAACTTTAATTTGAAAAAAAAAATGTTTTTGGATTAAAACACAGAAATCCATAGCGTACATCATTTATTTTCCTTTTAAATTTCAGTTGGATAACCCCCTATGCTGTTATTACTGTCAGTAACAGTAATATAATCTTAAATTTATCTTCAATTAATTCAAAGTAGGAAATCTTTGAACAGACACCTTTTTAATGACTTTAATTGATTCCGAAGCCAATTATGCCTTATTTTTAGTCTCCCACGGAGCCCAATTCTTAATAATCTTCCTTTTGTGCAACTTAACCATTTGCATGAATCTTTTCTGCCTTTTTCAAAACTCAACATGCATGCTCAGTGGAGGAAGTTTAAACACATACCACAACGATGGAGGTACCATTTACATACAGAAATGTGAGAGCTGTGTATTTATCAGAAATGTTTCTAGAAGATGGTACTCAAGTGGCTTACTCTAACAAAATCATTATGACTTGATAATTTTCTAACAGATGGAAGTAAAATGTTTTACAGAAGGGTGACTTTTTTATTTCACAAAAAGATGTCTTATGGGCTAGCAGTGGTCCTGCAGAAATGAAATATCTATAAAAATATTAGCCAGGCAAGGCAACCATATAAAAACCTTTAAATGTCTCTAAAATGGGAGCTTTCAAGACTAAAAGGAAAATGGGAAACAGGCAACAGATGTGACAGAGAGAGTTAATAGCTTCAATTTGTAAAAAGCACTTTTAAATGAATATGAAAATAATTTTAAAAAGAAAACAAAGACTATAAATGGAAAACTTCTAGGAAAAATTATTAAATAGCACATATGTTCAACTTCATTAGTGTTCAAAGAATGTGGGCAAGGCCATGGTGAAAGTATGATAAAGGCATGCTGCCAATGGCATTGTGAACTGGAAATTCCTGCTGAAAAGCAATGTGAAAATACATAGTAAGGGGCACACAAAAAAAAAAAGCCATTGCACCCTGACCTGACCATCCCCCTCCTGGGAGTATATACCAGATAGAACAGACACTGTCGAGTCCCTCAGCCCTTCTGTCCTATGCCATCATCTGGCCAGATGTGGCCATGCGTCATAGTAATTAATGGTCAAGGAGAATAAGAGTAGGTCTGCTGGTGTACCTTTTATTCTTCTTCCTGCTTTAAATGGGAAAGTGGTAGTTGCAGTTGTAGTAGCCATATTCTGAACATAAAAGACCAAAAATATGGTAGAGACATGGTCTTGAAATCAGTGAACCACCACACCCTCATGCCAACAACCACCATATAACCTCCAAACTTGTTATGTAGGAAAAACAAACCCTGGTTTATTTGAGCCACTTGACGATACACAAAGGAATGAATTCAAAAGGAGAAAAAAGTGATATGCTTATGACTATGACAAGATTTTTCTACAGGAGTGAGAAAGGAGGGCAACCTATTACCTACTAATGTTTAGGAATAGTGATGCAAATAAATCAGATTTAAATGATCACAACCTGAAGAATATGAGTGTGATAGATTGCTTGTATTAATGACCCCATTTTTTTTTTTTTTTACCTTTTCTTAGATTCACACTCTTTGCCATGAGACTTTGCAGTTATTCTCAACAGAGGCAAGTCAGTTTTCCTCCCCCTTGATTCTGAGTTCAGCTATAGAACTTGGACAACAAGATGTGAGCAAACATGGCCCAAATGTTCTTGTCCACACACTAGCACCATGGCCATCTCTATGAGAATAATTCCAGGAGAACCTGCTAGAGGCCGAGACATGTGGAGTGGAGCCATGTATACCCAATTGTCTGACCTGAGGGTATTCTAAACTGACAGCCAGGCAACTCCCAGATACATGAGGGAGCCCAGCCAAGATCAGCAGAGCTGCCTAGATGGCCCACAGCTGCCACATGAGGATGCCCAGATGAGATCAGCTAAGCCCACCCAGACCAGCTGATCTCTACAGATTTGTGAAATAAATGTTTACTGTTGCTTGTCATAGAGGTTTTATAGTTGTTATGCAGTATTTACAGGGCAATAGATAACTGATCTAATACAAAAAAAACAAATTTTGTTAAATATTTATTCATTCATTTAACATCCACTGCACATCTACGATATATCAGGCATTATGTTCAACGAAGAGAGGCAGGACACAGAATTGCATGACTGTGAGGATAAAGTTGTAAACAATAGGACCTATATGGGGAAAGGCTCAGAAGAGTGCTAATGCCATACGTGGTCTTTATTTCTTTTTGTGCATTTTTACTTTCTTTAAAATGGTCTTTGGAGCACCATTTTTGTAGGTTGGTGGCCTGCAAAGGATGGAAGGGTAAATGTGAATTGAAAGAGTGGGGAAGGGCGCCTGGGTGGCTCAGTCGTTAAGCGTCTGCTTTCAGCTGGGGTCATGATCCCAGGGTCCTGAGATTGAGCCCCACGTTGGGCTCCCCACACCCGCTCCCACTTCTTGTGTACCCTCTTTTGCTGTGTCTCTCTCTGTCGAATGAATAAATAAAATCTTTAAAAAAAAAAAAAAGAAAAAGAAAGTGGGGAAGACGTGTGACAAGGATGATATAGAATTGGGTGCAGAGATATTAGAATGAGGCGAAAAATAGGAAAACATATTTGTAAGCTCAGGTGAAAGCACTGTAAATGATGGAGCATCGGAAAATATGGGAGACAGGAAAAAACTGATAGTGACGAGAAACAGGAGGACACAGGATGCCCAGCACAGGTTGGGGCTTAGGTGAGGGCTTAGCTGGGGGCACAGGAGACATCTGCTTGCTCTCAAACAGTGGGGAAAGGACAGAACAGTTTTATGTGCTTTGAACGGTGGTGGGCAGAAAGGTGATAAAGCTACAACCTCAAGGTCTCTATTTTCTGAAGTTCTGATGCAACAAAATTATGTATGAAGAGTAGAGACTGTCATGAGGAGGGAGCCAAGGGTTTGAAAGAAATAGTAAAGGTCTGTGCAAGGGGGCTGAGTGTGGGTCACCCAAATGACTCCTGAGTGATGCTCAAACTTACTGTTATCTGCCTCATAAGAGAAGTTATGTCTGAGAAAAATTTTGAGAAGTACTTGGAACAGGAGAGAAAAACCCATATAAAAATAATGTCTTTTTTATTATCTTGATTATTGGTATTTCTGAAAAGTTTCATTTTTTAAATTCCTTGCTAATTTATTTAGGGTTCAGCATAGATTCAGTAAAACATGGAAGTTTCAGTATAAAGAATTAAAATATAGAACAAAAATGCCCAGATGAGAAAAAATTTCAAGTTCTCTTCATGCACTCAATTTACAATTATAACTTTAATTAGAACATCTTAACCGCTCCATTACTTGGTGTGTTTTTTTCCCCCAATTCTATTTTTGCTGCCTTAATATTTTCTGCCCTAAACTGCATTAAAAGATTCTATAGCTATAAATTCCTTAGGATTTTTGAAATAAAGTAACAAAAAAAATGTGAATCTAACCAGAAATATATATATGAGATAATGATGTTTTTGGTGAAAAACATGATTTAACTCCCCTTCACCAACTGCCACCATATTACTTTTTTTTAAAGCGTGTTGGAAGAAGCTGATATAAATTATTTAAAAGCTAGCTTAACTTTGACAACCAGGGAATTGAAAGTTTTAAGTTTTGAGGAAAGGAACAGAGTGGAATCCACAGTTAGTGACATCCACTCTTTCTAGGACTTCACCAACTTGAGGGATAACCTGAGTAAGGAACAGGATTACTTTTGTACTCACAGGTGGCTGGATCCTCAGAAAAAAAGGCACTGTATATGGACAAATTCTGCAGTACTCTGTCCAGAGGTTCCTAACCTGTTTGGAGTCCTAAACCGCCCCCCCTCCCAAAAAACGTAGGTCTTTTGACATTGAAACTTGTGCATCATTCCAGGAGGCTACAGATCCCAGAAGGCCCATCCAGGGGTCCTTGTTGAACCGCTTCTAAATCCAGATTTTGAAGGTTCCATCAGATTGAGGAGTACCGAACCAAACAAAGGTTACTTTTGTCCTGATCACTGTGGCATCAGCTTTACCCAGAGTGACAGTTGAGCATTACCAAACTGGTGGGTTTTTTTTATTAAAGATTTTATTTATTCATTTGAGAGAGAATGAGATAGAGAGCATGAGAGGGGGGGAGGGTCAGAGGGAGAAGCAGACTCCCTGCCAAGCAGGGAGCCCGATGCGGGACTCGATCCCGGGACTCCAGGATCATGACCTGAGCCGAAGGCAGTCGCTTAACCAACTGAGCCACCCAGGTGCCCCAAATTGGGTTTCACCCTGAGGCACCCACCTGTGATAGATAGCAGATCAAAATGCAGAGTTGACAGAGAAAATGATGAAAACTGGTCCCCTGACTCTTGGACCTGTCAGCCAGGCTAAGGATTTTTTTTAAAAAAAAAGGTCCGAGAAGGGGTTTTTGTTAAAGGATTCCTTTGAACAAAACCACAGTGTTGGCCCCAACTACCCCTCTCCTAAGTGCTCCCTCACCTCAAGCCTAGTAAACAGGGACTTCAACGAGCTACTCAGAGAGCCCAGTCTATGTGATTTACATCCCCCCTATTGGGAGATAGAGTGGACTGGAAGCTGACTCCTATCCTGAGAAATCCAGGGTGGCAGACAAGTGACTGACTACCGTAGTGGGGAGTTGCTGAGAAGAGTTGGAACTAGCCTGTCCTCCCAGAAATTACCAGAGGAAAGAACACACAAGCATCCCCATGTGCCTTCACTGGCCATACACAAGTAAGAGCCAGTGTGAGGTCAGCATCAGTCGGGTCCAGCAGGAAGGAAAAGACTCAAGCAACAAAAAGCTAAGGTGGAGTTCAGACATGCTAGAGCTCACAGATGAAGCCTCAAACTGATACTCATTGCATCCCCTCCTCCTACCAAGACAACTAGAGGCGAGGAATCCCCAGCAATGGGAATCACGGAGGGAGCTACGAAAGAACCCCAAAGAGAGTGAATGCTAAGTACCTGCCTGAGCCAGCTCACTCTAGCGCATCTTGGGGAGGAGCTTTATTATAATCTGTACCTCCCTGCCTCTCTCCTTCCCTGCTGGGGATAACAAAAAGCTGTGAGTTGAGAGAAAATCTGAGGAAGAAAGAAAAGAAGGACATGATCCTCTCTCCCACGCAGGGGGCCAAGCTGAGGGGAAGAAGACACGTGACAAATCAATTACAAAATATGGGTTATTGCAGAGGACCGAAGATTCTAATTTCTGAATGCTTGTGACTTGAATCCATTGTGGCCATGTCTTTTACCTAGGAAAAGTTCACTGAACCTGCTCACACTTTTAGCGGGATTTTCCCCACTCGCATTTTCCACTAAATAAAACGAGGGAGGGAGAGGGAGACAAAGACAAAACTGCATTTTGATTGTGTCTCTCCAATCTATTTGTTCAATCTATGCATTCATTTAATCTAAAGCATGAAAATTTAACAGCATTTAGGAGGTTGCAAACTCTTGGTATGCATGCCTGATTAGGGTAGAAGTTTGTTCCGCTGCCAAAATGATTTTTTAAATTCAATGCGAATGCCTTTAGGCAAAATAGACATCGTCCAGTTCAGCCTCTATGTGGCTTATACCCCCTCCCACCTACCCTTCAGAATTAGCCGTTTATGTCCCTGCCTAATTGGTGAAGGCATGTGAGTTCGAGATAGGAATGCCTCCACCTTAGAGTAACAGAGATGGATTTTATTTGGATTCAGGCAACTCTGAGTCAAAATTCCAGCTCCATCATCTATTGGCTTAGTGACCATGGACAAGATATTTAATGTTTCTGAAAGTTCTTATCTACAAAATATATCAAATGTCTGCCTCACCAGGTTACTTCGAAGTTAAATAAGGTACCACGTGCAATGCAAGGCATCTACACAGTGATGGCCCAGTGACTATTAGCTTCCTTCTTCCCCTTTATTTTTTATTGCTCAGTTCATTAGATGAGAAAATAGGGTAGTATAAATAACTATTCATTACATATACTGCTAGCTTTTCTTTTAGCTGTTTTGAAGGCTTTAGTGAAATTACATTAAGGGAAAATTCTACCTAATTATAAATAATAACCAAAAATTGAGTTGGCCTCAATTAAAAATTTCATCCAAGATTCTTCAAAACATTAAAGTTAAAATATGTAGCAACAGTATAATTAAAAAGTCAAATGTCTTGTAATTGCCTTGTTTTTGCAGTGAGTAAAGGTAAATGCATGAAATTTTTTAATTCTCTCCAAAGACTGTTTACCTTTCAATTGGCCTCATCAATTTTTATTTGTTTTTTACTGTCATATTAAGGTCCTTTTCAAGGACTATTTCAAAAACTGTAACTTCGGGGTGATTAAGCTTTGTCTTTGAGCGAGTAGTTTTAACTGCTGGCTTTTCCAAGGAATTATACATTCTGACTGACATTGACGATTCACCAACTGAAGAGTTACAAAAGCTTATTAATAGATCAAATTCTAAATGAAGGCTGTATTTATGTTGACATGACTAGAAATTAAGGCATAGTCAAAGCAGCTCAGAAGTAAGCATAATCTAAGCAGTCACCTAGCCCAAATATGCATTCTGTATGGGAGCCTCTCAATCATATCTCTGATCAACGATTGTCCCCCTTCTGTCTGGAAACCTCCAGTAACACAACTCACCAATGTCAGGAGCATCTAATTAAATTTTAAGACAGGTGTAATTTTTAGACAGTGTCATTTTATACTGAACTGAAATCAACTGGCTCATTAGCAGAGATCCTTCCAGTCCCTGTATCAGATCCCTACATCCCTACAGACTGTCTGCTCAGAGTCCTCAGCTGAATGTCATCTAAGATGAATGTTAAACCAGTTGGCAATTGTCTCTAATGGCATCAAAATTGATCCCTTTTAGGGGTGCCTGAGCGGCTCAGTCGGTTAAGTGTCTGACTTCAGCTCAGGTCATAATCCCAGGGCCCTGGGATTGAGCCCCATGTCAGGCTCTCTGCTCAGCGGGGAGCCTGCTTCTCCCTCTCCTTCTGCCTGCCACTTCCCTTGCTTGTGCATGTGTGCATGCTCTCTCTCTTTGTGTCAAATAAATAAAAGCTTTAAAAATAATCAATCCCTTTTAAAGGTGTATGTGTGTGTGTGTGTGTTTAACTTCTTTATGAATGAAATCTAGGATAAGCAAAATTTCTGGTCAGTGTTGCTTAGGGATGGTTTCTAGTAAAAATGGAATCCTCAACTTATAAGAGAAATCCCTCTTTCCATGTCATCTGAATGTTCTTCAAAATGAAGAAACAACTAGAAAAGAAGCTGGGGAACCCACATGACCTGCAGTGACTTTTGTGATGTTCCCTTTCCTATGTAACAAATCCTGTGCTGAAAGCCTTGTTCTTATTTAAACCTCCAGTCACCCACAGGTAGGTACTATCATCGCTGCCTTTAATAGTGAGGAAACAGACATTGGGAGAGAGCACTTGTCCAAGTTCACACAACTAGGAGGCATGATTTTTATACTATCGTTGACTCCTAGAGCCCAATATCTTTACTGTACAAATCAGTGGCTTTATCAGCATCTAGTTACCCAAACAATTTAATGCCAAGCTCCTAACCTATATTCTGTGTTTTCTTCTCCAGAGACTACCTGTGCAATCATTGATCTACTTAACTTCTTCGGTCCTGTTTTTCATAAGTTATGCACATTTTAAGGTCTTGGTCAGGGACATGTGACATCCAGGAGAGTAGCTCAAGATGGTTTCCAGCAATATAAATGGTGTCGATGCCAGGTAAAACAGCAAAATTTGTCCCTTCTTCTCTCCATCTAGATAACACTCTCTACCTTACTCTCAGAAGTCAGAATAGTGAAAGCACTGGTGGGTAGTAGGTCAGTTGATGAGCTCTTAAACTATTTAGGCTGTTAGTGGACTGATCAACTATTGGAGATGATTTCTTTTATATTCCTGAAGCCTGGTGGCAACAGTTCTAACTAACTCTCAGTTAACAAATCAAACAAGCTTTTCTCAGATGCCAAGATCCAGAGGAAGGAGAACTTTGCCCATCCCAACCATATGTAACATGGATCACCCCCCTCAACAGCCACATGCAAACACACATGTGAATAAATGAAAACCAAACATGCTAAATCTGAAATAACATCCAACATTTAGGCTATAATCTCCAGCCCAGGCAATCTAAGAAGGAGAATGCCCCCAGGACTATATCATAAGAGTGGACTAAATTAGTCAACTCTTATTTTCTCAGACCACTATCTGTTAGCTATTCCAATGAGAAGAGACACACTTCTAATGGATCTTGCTGGATCAACCATTCCTTCCATCTTCCTAATAGAAGCCCCAATATGACCTAACCCTCCAGTGACCCCATTAGGTTCTTGCTCTAGGAGTGGCTCCTGAATAATCCTAACAAATCATTGTGATCCTATCCCCCTTTTCCAGTGATTAATTCAGCAACCTAGGTTTAAGTCAATTAATACACTCTATTGGTTCCCGTGGAGACCATTTCTGGCCCAGGGATGAGTACATGACCTAAAGGGATATAGAATCCTGAAGAGTGGACTTTATTCCACTCTTCTATTGGTGAAGACATCAGTTCAGGAAATTTATTCACAAAAACTTGAAGTAAAACTGCTAGTTTATTATTCTCCAAAAAAAATTCAAGCTGGTAAGGTAGCTTTCCTCCACAAAGCTGTCAAACGTCCCAGCTCTTTTCTTCTACTTTACCATTCTGCCTTTTTCCATAGCAGACCTCCATCTCAAGGACTAAGCCCACCAACAAGCCCTCATTCCACTACATATATGAGATTTATCATAGAAATTGACTTACATGATTATGAAGGCCACAAAGTCCCACGATCTGCCATCTGCAAGCTGGAGAACAATGGTTCAATTCAATGGAGTCCAAAGCCCTAATAACCAGGGAGGTCAATGGTGTAAGTCCCAGTACGAGTCCAAAAGTCCAAAAATGGAGGGGGTGCAACTGTGTAAGTCCCGGTCTGAGTTTGCAGTCTCAAGAAACAGGAGCACCAATGTCTTAGGGCAGCCCAGCTCAGGCAAAGAGCAAATCTGCCCTTCCTCCTCCTTTTTATTCTCTTTAGGCCCTCAACAGATTGAATGATGCTCACCTGCACTGGTGAAGATGATTTACTTTACTCAGTCTACTGAATCAATGCTAATCTCTTCCAGAAACATCCTCACAGACACACCCAGAAATAATGTTTTACCAGCTATGTGGGCATCTCCTGGCCTAGTCAAGTTGACACATAAAATTAACCACCACAGTATGTGACAAGGGAGAATAGATATTGGATAACAACTAAAGTGTCTGACATATTGGGAGAGCATTATTTTCATTGGAACAGGATCACGGTAGCATGTTTCCTTGGATGTTACTGGCAACCATGTTATCACAATGAGAGACACCAGCTTGAGTATAGAGATGATGCACAGCAGAACAAAGATCCAAGAAAACAACAGAAATACAGTGAGTATCCTAGTCTCTCCATGACTGGGGCCCACACTACCTCTTGACCACCTGTTACATGAGCTAATAAATTTCTTTATTGGTTGAATTAGCCTTCCCATTTGTAGCAGCTGAAAGGACCCAACTACTATAATGGTCAAAAGATAAAAGGAGGAGGGAAGGAGAGAAGCAATTGCACCCCAATGACCTCATAACAATTTAATGAGGGTTTTAATCTCTCTCTTTAGGTGTAAGATCAAACTTCTTTACTGGTTTTTTACTCTATCCCCTCAACACATTTTCAGTGGCTTCAAGAATACTAACAAGTAGGGGCATCTGGTGGCTCAGTCAGTTAAATGTCTGATGATTGATTTCAGCTCAGGTCTTGATCTCAGGGCCGTGAATTCAAGCCCTGCACTTGAATTCAAAAATTTAAAAAAAAATTTTTTTAAATAATACTAACAAGTAGTTTTCTACAGGAACGTTTTGTGTCATCTGTATTTAAAAACAGAACTGATTTGATCCACATAACAGGATGGGCTGCCTTGTGCTGAATTGCGAGTTACTCTAAGCATGGTACACAATGATATTTCTTAATTAGAGAGGTTCATTGTGATCTCTACATCTATTGAAATTGCTCAATGGCTCAGTTTTAAGTAGTGGTCACTGAAGCTGCAGAAGTGTGAATAATAATCTAAAATCATTATCATTGCACACTAAGAACAACACCTAATATCAGCATAAAATATAAAAGTACAAGGAGGAACAGAAAATGTGCTGTTTCCAGCACACTATGAAATGTCCTACAGTCACTTCAATATTCGCACAAAATACACTGCATTTAAGCTCTTCTAAGTTTTAATCCATTCTATAACCAAGTTTAACTCATGAGTTCATACCTCAGACAGAGATTTATAGTCCCATTATAAAAACTGATTTATGCTTTTCCCACACACAGGGAAAATGACTACTTCTGTCATTTGTTAGAGCAGAAATGGCGATATACCACCTGGTTTTGCAGGGAAAATCAGTTGGGAGGCACACTCTTCAACTAAACAAAACATAAAGACTCTATCAGTAACATAGTAATTATATATAGCTCAATCTACACTGTAAAAGATTCACTGTCTCTCCCACTCCATCCCAATCTCTCAAATAAATTTTTAAAAAAATTAATTGACCCTTTTGAACCTGATACTTACAAGTTATTTGACCAGAAAATAGTCATTAGAAACCCAAAGGGCCATTTTCTTCTTGACACTTTAATAGGTTTATCTTTTGTCTGCTCTGACACTTCTCAGTAGAGCTGAATAGCCCCAAATCACTACACAAGTCGTTGAACACCTGAGGATAAAGGAAGGGAAATCCCTATTGAAAGGTCAAAATTCTATCTTAATTATGATAGATAGAATGAAGCCGAATTGAACCATGAGCCTAACTCCTTCCATCTAAATCCACCTGTTTCTCTCACCTTAATACCATTTGTAAATGACATTCCTATATTCAATTAGAAGAATTTTTAAGGATAAGATAGGGACCGTGTCATATTCATCTCCATATGTATCCCCCCAGGGTTTTTAATTACCATCCACAGAATAGGTCTTACTTTTAATTACCATCCTGCAGAATAGGTCTTACTTACTTACATAGATAAGATGACAAATAGATAGACAGACAGACAGAGTAATTGATCTAGCTATCCCAGCCTGTGGTAGATTTTAGCTGCAACATTTTTGGGAGAATCTACTTCACTGGATTCTCATCAAATGCACTCCACATGATTGCAGCCACATTCCACTATTTGTAGTTCTCCAAATTCACAGACCTCTTTCTAAACTCTGCAGTTCTATCTCTAGGAGCCTCTGCCAGGAATTGCCTTCCTCCCTTTTTCACCAGAAGTATTGCAAGACATAGTTTAATGACATCTCTGCTCTCTTTCCCACTAAACCGCCAGCTCCATGAAGGCAAAGACTCTTCTTTCTCGCTGAAAGCTGTATCCTCGGCATCTAACATGATGCCGGGCATGAGGTGGATGCTCAATAAATACTTACTGTATGGAGAAATAAATTAATGCAAAAGCTCCCCTAATCCTCACGGACTGCTTCCAACCTCTTTTCTGTTCTAATTAATAAATACTTTAAAGAATTTACAAAATTGTATGATGATTATCAGAGCACCTGACAATAAGTGATCAATAAATATTTGAGGAGTGAAATCTTTATGGCAGAAACAGATGGATTCTCAAATCTGTGCCCCCATTCTGTTTTTAGCATATATAACTGAGAACTAGATCTACAGTGAGATATTAAATAGTTCAGTTTGCTTAGGTTGGACATCTCAGAACCATGCTTTCTTTTCCAGCATAGTCTTACTTTGAGGATGGGCAAAGACTGCTTGGGACCACACTGTTTTGTTTTGTTTTGTTTAAGATGAATTTATTTATTTTAGAGAAAGAGAGACAGCACATGCAAGCATGGAGGGAGGGTAGGTCAGAGGCAGAGGGAGAGAGAATCCCAAGCAGACTCCACCCTGAGTGTGGAGTCTGATGTGGGGCTCCATTTCATGACCCCGAGATCACAAAATGAGCTAAAACCAAGAGTCTGATGCTTAATCGACTGCGCCAATTAGGGACCCCCCCCCACACACACACACACACACGCACACCCTTTTCTAAATTTCTTTTCAGTGCTTTTGGTCCCTCTTTCACATCACATAAATAGCCTTCATTGATATTTCTTTTTTTTTTTTCTGTTTTTTTACCCTTATTTTCAAGGTCATGTTAAATCATTCTCCTCCCTATAAGGTGTTAGACCTCACTTCCCAATCTAATGTCACTAACTTCATAAGCGTGCTTTGTAATCTCCTGGAAAATCATTGTTGCAATATTAGCACTGGTTTCTAAGAAAACAGTGTCCCTGAAACACCACACCGTAAGGTTGCTAGACTGGCAATCAGCCACTGATGGTCAATCTTTGACAGGCCTGAAACCAGTGATCCAGGTATAGCCCCATATATTTTAATTCTTTATCTTTTAATGAAGCAATTATTTGTTGATAAATTTCTTTTTTCCTTTGTCCAACATTCCTTAAAGCTATTTGGCCCAAATTCAAAGAAAATGTTAAGAAATGGTAGCATTGTTGGATTTCAGAAACGAAAAAGTGCATCTCATTGGTCATTCTTGTCCCCCAGTCTCCCTCCAAAAAATTCCCCATCAACTTTCTAGTTTCTAAAATTCTACTATTAGAAATTCTGTTGGTTGGCTTCATTTCCTTTGAAGAGATAAATATCTAGGGGCAAAAGTAACAAAGTACTTTTAGTCATTTGCACCTGAGCATTAATTTGTTTTTTTGGAGAAAATTTTAGTCCTACAAAGACAGAGAACCATCAGGGGAGCTTACTTTTGCGAGTTTGAGAAACCTAAGAGGAATGAATAAAAGAGAGGAGGGGGCTCAGAAAACAAACTGACCCACTTGTAGAAAAAAAGAAGTCAATTAAAACTCAAGAGTCTTGTATGCAAACAGTCTAAAGAACTCCTACAGGAGCACCTGGGTGGTTCAGTCACTTAAGTGTCTGGCTCAGGCCATGATCTCAGGGTTGTGGGCATGGAGCCTGCTTAAGATTCTCTCTCTCCCTCTGCTCCTCCCTGCCTCTCTCTCTCCCTCTCTCTCTTTCTCTCTCTCTTAAAAAAAAAGAAAGAAAGAAAGAAAAGAAAAGAAGTCCTACGGATAACCTACTAAAATTTGGCAAAAAAAAAAAAAAATTGAACAAGCACTTCACAAGAGAGTACATACAAATGGCCAGTCATCACATGAAAATATGTTCAACATTTTAGGTGCTACTGATACACACAGCAGCATGGATAATCTCCCAGACAGGATGTTGAGGTAAAAAGCCAAACATGAAAGATTACAAACTATGTGATTCCATTTATATGTAGTCCAGGAACATGCAAAACTAATCTATGGCAATAAAAATTAGGGTAGCAGTTATGTTGGTGAAGTGATTTGACTAGAAGCAGGCACAAGGAAGCCTGCCAGGTGCTGGAAATTTTCCATATCATGACATGGTGGCAGTTTCATAATTACCCATCTGTCGAAGTTCATCAAGCCATACATTCCACATGTGTGCACTTTTCTGCAGGCATATCACATCCCAATAATTTTTTTTTCTGTTTTAAATCAGAAGACTTTGGTTGGAATGTGAATGCTATAATCTGTGGATCCTTGGGTCACATGTTTTGAGTTACGGAATCCAGGTTTAGGACTCTTTCCCTCAAGAGAAGCTGGTGACATGATTATTGAGAGTCCTTCTAAGTAAGCTCAAGTAACTGCCTCTGATGTCTTTGTTTTGTTTTGTTTTTTTAGTTTGCCAGGTCCACTTCTGATTTCCCCAGAGAGTTCTTTTAGTCCTCTCTTGCTTGTCAATCCAAGGATTTAGAAACAAGATTTAGGATCCCACATGGTAACACCCAATTGTGAAAATGTTGTTCTTGGATTTTTTTTTTGTTTATATTTTTCTCCTGCTGAGGCTGAACCTTTTGAAATAAATTGCTTACCTAGTACTCTGTGCAGTAGTTAAATAAGAACATCAATCAACCAACTTGCTGGATTAAGTGTTTTCTCAATTTCCCCTATAATAGCCCTGACATTTAGGTCCTTGTCCATTCCTGAGACAAAAAAGATGGAACATCCATTGTCCTCACTTAGTCGCCTCTTCCATTTGACTGTGACTTCCTTGAAGACAAGAAATTATCTCATTCGTCTTCGTATCCCTGGCATGGAGCCCAGTGCCTGGTACATAGTAGGTGCTCATTAATTTTTCTTAAATTAAAATGAATGAATAAGACCTTCACAAAACCTTTTGCCAGAGGCAATTTTAACTTGCATCCAACATCCAAGGACAGTGGGCGTGCTCCTTTGGCAATACCTCTGACATTGAATAATCTGGATGTTCCAAATTTCTTGTTGCTCATTTATCCTCAGGGGGGGAAAAAAAAAAAAGGAAGCAAGGGAGGATCGTGTTTGTGGGCCTGGCAGACACATCTCAGACTCATCACCCTGCAAGATGAATCAGATGAGGCAGCAACAAGACCAAGGCCACCTGCCCTGCTGCTGTCTTCTGACGGCTGATGTTGCCTTAATCACTGAGCCGATGCAATTTCCTGCCACTAACTCTCACTATGGTCCACTAGGAGTTCTCATTTGTCATTGTCATTACCTTTCAGATCAGCAAAACATCCATCTTTAGTTGCACCCTCCTTCAGTGCCTTGTTCAGGTGTATAGGAAGTTCATGGTCAGCATGACAATCCAAAACAATGGTCCTGGGTGCCTCAATATGAAGGTAAATCCATGCATTTTGGTATGTTAACTCTTTTAATAGTGATTTTGAAGAAAGGGTGAACCTCAATCTCATTTCAAAGGAAAAACATTTTATTGTTATGTATCCTTTATAAAACACAGTTTTTTGGTATGTTTTTTAATAACTCAGGTATTTCATCGGAAGGCCTTAATTAAATGCATAGCTCCAATTCAGTCAACACTATGACCTCTGATAGTACACTGAACCCAAACCAGCCCTGATTTCACCCCCCCTTCTACTCATAAGCCCATCACCTGAAAAACCAATACATTTCTGACCATAAAAAGGAGTCTGAACACTGAACCATACACAAAATATGCCCTCTCACATTTGACTTTAATAGAGCAGGCTTTCTATGTGCCAGAGACAGTTCTAAAAGTTTTACAACTATAAATTCATTTATAACCTCAAAACCCCATTTTAGAGAGGAGAAAACCAAGGCACAGACTAAGTATCTTGCCCAAGGTCACATGGCTAGTAAATGAAATTCTAACCCAGCACCTCCAATTCCTGAGTCCGTGCACTTAATCACTATAGTCAGCCAGCAGAGGTTCTTTGGACCTAAATGTCAGGCCCAACGCTTTCAATAGTGCTCCACAGTGTTAATTAACTAAATAATTCTGTAGCCCTGGCCCAGAACAAAGGAGAAAAGTATGCAGTGTGTGTTATGCTCATGTGTGAGTGCACAATGACCAAGTGGCCCACAAAATTCTGTCCTCTACCACTTGCTCTCACAGTCTACATCTCAGGGTCACCAGTTGGGTCTCTAGAACCAGATGTGCAGAGAAAGTTTGAGTGCAAGATGTTTAGGAATCAACACCTGTGCAGGGAAGGAAAAGAAAATCAAACTGGGGAGGGAAGAGCCGAAACATCATGAAGACCCAGCAAAGCCTCAGTCACCTACAGAAAGCTCTGGATAGAGTTTGGCGCATCCTGGCGGCCATGAAGGGCTCACCCACCTTGTTTGGTGACCAGATTTGAACTGCCCTGGGAAAAGCATAACCTCAAAAGAGGGAGTTCTGTAGCTCAAGCAGACCCTGAAGGAGCTGACAGCCGGAACCTGTCTGCTGAACATAGTCCCCTTAGCGGGGCATCTAATCCTTCCTTGATGAGGATCTGGGGGGTGCACCTCTATGTCTACCAAACTCAGAGGAAAAGCTTAACGCATCACAACAGCCTAAAAGTCCTACACACTCTGTGACTCCATTACTTCTCTGACCTCACCCCCTACTTTGTGCAGTCCCACTGGCCTCCTCACCAAGCAAGCTCCTACCTTCGGGATCTTCTCCCTGCACTCCCTCTGCTTTCTCAGATACTCATGACATGCTCTTTTGCCTTCTTTATATCTTGGCTCAAATAGTACATTTCAATGAGGTCTTTTCTGACCTCTATTTTAAATCTCTCTCCCTGCTACCACCCGATTGTAATACTCCCAGTCCTCCATCCTGCCCCGTTTTCCTCCCTAGAATTTATCAGCTTCTGACATACTAGATAACTAGTAGCTTATCAATTTTTCATTCTTTATCATCATAAGTTCTGTGAAGACAGAGTAGTATTTTCTCCCTGTTGTGCTCACTGACTTATCCTCAGTACCTCAGCCAGGCACACAGAAACCCTAAACAAATGAATGACTACACGAGAGCATGTGAGCCTTCTGCCTCGTCAGCTCTTTCCACAAGCTCAGGACAAGAGAGGATTCCATGCATTTTCCTACCTCAGGAGGAAGGACCCTGAATATACAAAGCTCTCATACCATCTCTATTAGATGCAACATAATTCTTATAATTCAATCAACAATAAGGATGCTTTAATCCTAAATTCCTAGAACAATCAAGCACTCCCACTAAATTTTTCCACCAAATTCACACGGAGACACTAGGCTGATCAGAACACCCAACTACAGTCTCGATTATCAGTAAAGCCCTTGGTTTCACCTGCAGTTTTATAAGAAGCCCACTCTTTTACCCCCTGCTGAGATGTCAGTAGATTTTTGTCCCCCTCCTCATTCCCTTTTCCACCTGGGGTGCTAGCCTTGAGAAACTAGGCTACTACCATTCTTTTTCCCATTATACCAGGTTCCACTAGCCAAGCTTTTTAGGAAACTACCCTGCTCCATTGGTTAAGAGTGGCTTCATGGATCCCCCACCTAACAGATGGGTGCCCTTTGGGACATGGCCTAATCAGCCCATGCTTAGACTCCTCATGGGGTACATATCACTTAAGGCACTGTAGACCCATAAAGCTCTGTGCTTGGCACATTGGTAGGACCTAGGAAACAGTGGTTATTATGGCTCCATAATTCCCAACATCTCTCTCTCCTGCCTGCCCCCACTCATCTTGGTCATTGGCAGCAGCACCGCTCTCAATTTTTCCTTCTCCCTATGTCCTTCTTCCAGGTCTTACAGCATTCTTAAACCTTCTAGTTTAGGGGTGCCTGGGTGGCTCAGTCAGTTAAGCATCTGACTCTTGATTTTGGCTCAGGGTCCTGAGATCAAGCCTGGCGGCGGGTTCCACATTCAGCAAGGAGTCTGCTTGAGATTCTCTCTCTCCCTCTGCCCCTCCCCCTGCTCATGAGCTGTCTCTCTCTAAAATAAATAAATCTTCTTTTAAAATTTAATAAATGAATAAATCCTTCAAGTTTATAGTCTCCTTGCCTCATTTTAAACCTTTTTGTAAGTCTACAGCTGTAGAATATATTAATGCCCAGGACTCAAAATGGAGTACTTTTGGGCTGGAGTGGAAGATAAAAATGGATTGGGCGCCCACTCAGAAGGAGCGTCACATGAAGACGACAGGAGACATGCTCCCCCTTCCAGAGTTTTAAGTCTCTCACTGCAGTCCCAGAGATCATCCCAGAGTCCTACGTCCCAACAGGGAAAGAAAATGTGTAGTTCTCTGAAACAAGATGAAACATAAAACATGGTATTTCAGGAAGCCAGTTTCTTAAGAAATCCAAGTCATCATTTTATTTACTTTGCAACTGTTGTTTTTGAAGGTGCAATCCAAAAGCAAAAATAATCTGTGAGCACCACCTTGTGGAGAGATCTACAACGACCACATCAATCTTTATTCACTGAATGCGTATTCAAGGTGCCGGTGCTGGGGAGAGAGCAATAAACAGACAAAAGTCCCTGGGTTCATGGAGCTTAGTTTCTAGTGGAAGACAGAAAATAAACAAGATCAGTAAGTGAAATACATGGGAATACATGATATATTAGAGGGTGCTGAGTGCTGTGGAGAAAAACAAAGCGGGGCAGGTCAGGGTATGGGGACTGCAATTTAAAATTTCATGGCCAAAGAAGGCCTTACAGAAAAGGTGGTATTTGAACAAAGGCTTGAGAGAAAGGCAGGGGCCAGTCATCCAGTTACCTGGGATAAGAGCCGTGTAGATAGAAAGGCACACACAAAGCCATAAGTGGACACATGCTGGGCAAATTTGAGGAATTAGCACTGAAGGCAACACCCAGAGCAAGTGTGGAGTAGATGGCAGGAAAGTTTGAGAAAAAGCGGAGGCCACGTCACCTGAGACCTCTCTGATCATCGTAAGGATTCAGCTTTGACTCCAGATGAGACAGGAGCCTGAAGAGGCTGTGAGCCGAGAGAAGTAAGATGATCCAACTTTTTTTTTAACAGGATTGCTTTGCTAGAAGGAGTCAAGGGCAGAAATGGGGGATACTGCCTTTAGACCCAAGCAAGAGTGGTGCCTGCCCCAGGCCCCATGCTTTAGAGGGTTCTGCATAAAACAAACACACAACATGTAAATTTACGATAGTGCCCAAGGCACCATTTTTAGAGATCAAGGCTCAATTCTAGCACAGCACAACCTGCAGTCTTAAATATGTATTTCTAATACTACCACTTGCAGGCCCTGGGGAAACTCTTCTCTGCACCTCTAACCTAATGTGCATCAAATAAAAGATGACCATCTCCAAATGCCATCAAGGCTAATGGGTTGTACTGCTGCGAACATAGGAGATGGACACTGCTTTGGGGTGTGCACAGAGTTTGAGCAGTGAATGTGCTTAATTAAGAGAAGTACAACTTATCAACTTCCTAAGATTATATCTCAGTTGTGCTGAGCATCCATTTCCTTGCTCTCTTTGTGTTCCAGTTTATCATTCTTTTTTTTTTTTTAAGATTTTATTTATTTATTTGAGACAGAGAGAATGAGAGACAGAGAGCATGAGAGGGAGGAGGGTCAGAGGGAGAAGCAGACTCCCTGCCGAGCAGGGAGCCCGATGCGGGACTCGATCCCGGGACTCCAGGATCATGACCTGAGCCGAAGGCAGTCGCGTAACCAACTGAGCCACCCAGGCGCCCCCAGTTTATCATTCTTGAAAATTGCCTGGTGTTTGCAACAGTTGCATGCTTAGTGGCTGGAAATATTAAAAATTCACATCGCCCTAAATTTGTATTTATGCAGGTCCAGACAGAAAATTCATGATGGATCTAGATTCTAGAATATTGTGTTAAGAGACGGCGAAAATGGCAATAGAAGTGACCGCCGTTTATATGATAAAATTTAAATATTTGCAACCCTGTTTACAATAGTGATAATGCATTATGCACAACCCCAATTACAATTTCTGAACATGATATGTACAATTTGTGGTTCACTTCCAGACCTTACGGCTAACTCAGCTAAACAAACGTTCACCAAATTGAAATTAACTTTTAAAAGTTAATTTTTTAAATACAATGATTCAACAAAAGTGGTCTAATTTGATCAAAGTATCAATAGAACATGAATTATGTGGAAATCTTGATCATGAAAACATGCATTTTGCTAAAACTAAGTTTTAAAAATAACATCTAGAAGATAAAGATACAGTAATTCATCAATTAACATCTTTCTCTTACAACTCATCCAAATATCACCCGCCAGACACACACAATAGTAAGGTAGTCATATTTGATGTTTCATTAACTGTCAGTCATAAAAACTATAGCTTTTTCTTTCACTTTTTCAACATAAAAATATACATTAAAGCAAGAGGATAGAACATATTTTAAATAAGTATATTTTAAATGTATATATAAATCTCAAAAGGAAATCATGTTTTTCAAAGTTTATTTGTCCGGCAGAGCAAGACCATCATCCATTTCCCAATTTAACTCACTAAGGCTTGCAAATGTATGTAACTATATGCCTTCATTGAACCAAGTTCAATTTGGAGTCAATAAATTAGTTTCTTAATAATGCCAAATTATTATATATTCACAATCATTAAATACTCATACCACAAGTGAATTCCCAAATACTCACCTGTTCACTGAATAACCAGAATTAATTATTATAGACATGATGATAATGAAGCCAAAGAATTTATCCAAATTAAATGTCCTTCCATGAAGAAAAGAAGGCTGAAATTTTAGATCAATAGTGATTTAATTTTACTCTTGTATCTTTGGGGGACATTTAGTTTTTCTAAATACAATAGTCTGATGAATGGCTGGATCTTTGCTATGACTGAGCAATATCTTTATCAACTTTCTTTTTATCTTTTACCCAACATACAAGTCTATCTAATACAGGGGTTTTTTATGGGCAAACCTTTACAGTGACTCATTTTAAAGACAGTTTAGCTAGTCTTTAGCATTCTTTCTGTGTAATCTCCCTGAATTCTACTAACATGGGAATAGCTCCATTTTGTTGGAAGGCAATCCTAACAGTTTCTAAACATTTGAGAGATACCCACCCATCATGTGTCACTTGTTAGCCTTACACTCACACAGAAAAGAGTTGCACACATTGATATGAGATATAGAAGATATTCAGTAAGAATATATTTATTAATTACCGACATCAATCATATTCCCATACAGGTATTATCTAAATGGCATGAGAAATGCCATTATAATGCTAAATGAAAAAAAAAGCTAGCTACAAGGTTAATAGATACGTACTTTCAAATACATATAAATATATTCTTTTAAAAAGGTGATGTCTTAAGGGACACCTGGGTGGCTCAGTTGGTTAAGCATCCAGCTCTTGGTCTCTACTCAGGTCACAATCTCAGGGTCGTGAGATCAAGCCCCACCTAAGGCTCTGTGCTGAGTGTGGAGCCTGCTTAAGATTCTTTCTCTCTCCCTCTCCCTCTGCCCCTGTCCCATTCTCCCTCTCTTGCTTGCTAAAAAAATTTGTTTTTAATTTTTAAGAAAAGGTGATGTCTTAAAATAGGCATAATAATTGACTCTAGGGGATATAAGTTCTTCTTACTTTTTCTGCATTATTTTTATAATTACAAAAAAAATAATGAGTTATTCTTTTTAATCGTGCTACCTTATGTTGCCTGACTTATTCCACTGAACGAACCTAAACTACAGTGTTGGAGACACAAGTTTATGGTGAAATTCCAGAATTTTCCTCTGGGTACAAAAGGAACCCGGTAAAAATGCTGTCATCCTCAGGGCTGACATATACCCCGTTCCAATCTTTTGAAACTTCCAGCCAGACTTGGTCCCCTGCATTTAATTTCAGGATGATGAGGAAAGAGGCCTGGTCTATTTCATGACCATAGAGCGTTTCTCTGGATTTGAACCTCTTCCTGTTCCAGGCCACCAGGCTGATGTGAGCGGGTCGGCCCCTCACAGTGACGTGGTAGGAGAAAACATATGCCCCAGGAATACTACAGTTGAATTTGCCGGTGATGGGGCTGTAATTCCCTTGGTCATTGTAGAGAACCTTGTCAAATTTGATAGGGATGTTGGGAGGAGGGAAAGGCTTTGATAAAGCAGCACTGAAAGCCGACCGCTGCACTCTGGCTACCTCCCCCTTGGAGCCTCTGAGGCCCCGAGAGCCCTTCTTGCCAACAGGTCCCCGGATTCCTTGGCTCCCAAGCTCACCTTTTGGCCCTGCAGGTCCCACAAGGCCAGGGGGACCTAACTCTCCCTTTTCTCCTTTAACGCCTGGATCCCCTGGGGCCCCGGGCGGGCCGTCTGGGCCACCTTTGCCTTCCGTTCCAGTATCTCCTTTGCTACCTTTTTCTCCTTTCAGACCCTCCGCCCCTTTTTCTCCTTTTCGTCCCCTCTCCCCAGACTCTCCGCCGTAGCCCTTATCCCCCATCTCGCCCTTCTCCCCCTTGGCCCCAGGCTCTCCATTCAAGCCTGGTGAGCCCACAGCCCCCTGGTCTCCTTTATCTCCGTGGGTACCATTTGCACACGTGTCCCCCTTGGAGCCTTTTTGTCCTTTCACTCCGGCCGGTCCGATGTTTCCTCCATCCCCCTTAGGACCAAGGCCACCTGAAACGGAAGATCAAAATAATGTTCAAGGATCACATAGACCATGAACAGAACCCTATCATCACCGAGCTCACGGAACAGAAACGGAACCTCATGCCTGGGACTGGAAACCTGACTCTCGCCGCAGCCACGGCTGTGCCGTTCAGATCACGCTGCTCTCTCACACGGGGAAGAGTCAATGCCACCGAGAAGCCAGGGCTTCCGTTTGGAGCTCATAAATCTGGTTCTATCTTCCTTTCACTTTTAAGGCAATAAAGAGTTTCGAACGAGAGTGGCCCGTTATAGTCCATTACACTTTGCATTTTGGCCCCACCCAAGTATTCTCCTAAATCTCCATTACGCCCTTCCAAACCCAAAAATCTTACCGGCAAAGAAACGGAAACCCACAAAGATTCAGGGATCTTTTTCCCAAGGACAGCTAGACTGAGGTCACGAGTTCAGATGCTTGTATCTAGTCTCCAAACTACCAGACCAGTACTTGCTACACTCCGGCCATCAGTAGTACACTGAATTATTAGAATAATAGCAATTCATATTCCATCTTACCTCCCGGGTAACTGTAAGCACAAGCAGGAAGAAAATTAGGAGCTATGCTGTGCACATGACTGTACAGGATAGATATAGTTTATGCTCTACCTGGGTCTCCAGGTTTTCCTGGGTATCCTGGAACTCCACTTGTTCCTTGGTCCCCACGTTCTCCTTTTAATCCTGAAATGATACCAAGATTACCTTCCTTCCAGCTACAGTAGCTATGATGTAACTAAGATCCATTTCCCAACCATGTCACATTCCAATGCTTCCCTTACCAAAATGCATAAAGGTAAAACCACATGGAAAAATGATATATTGAGCATCGTTAGGAATATTTTGTCCCAGTTGATGGTAAAACATTTAAAAGAGATTTGGGGATAGTGCCAATCTCTTCAAACAGAATTCAGCTTTTCCATCCCCCCCCCCCCCCCCCCCCCCCCACATAGCCCTTCAAATCTCTCATGAAATTCATGACATTTTGCCTTGTGTTATTTATGTATGTGCTTGTGTTTTTCTTCTTATGAATTTTGAATGACACTGAAAACATGCCCTTCTTTATATTCCCCACAATGCCTAAAAAAAGTGTCACCACCATGTAAGTTTAAACAAAGAGCACAATATTCTGCAGTTAGCTAAAACTAATCATATCAAAAAACCTTTCCAGGAAAGTAAATATAAATATAGATACAAATATAAATATAAGGTCCTTGACATAGAACATAAACGAGAAACCAATTTTCATTTTGTTTGGAAAATTTTTCATACACACTTTGGACAAATCGTAGAACTGTGAGAATTTATGTTTGAAAAGAAATCTAAACATGCAGGTTTTTAGATATTTGCCAGGATACCACAAAGTGGCTTTTCATATTGGGCCTGGCTAAAGGCCCATCCTGTTATAGTACAGTCACACTGAATTTATTTTAATTATAAATAATCATAGTAAAATAATAGTTAACTCTTATTGAGCATTTCCTTTGTACCAGGTAATGTTCCAAGCTCTTAACATGATTTTTTAAAATTTAATCCAGGCTTTTAAATTCAAAATGAATTCTTATTTGATATTAATACAGCCTCTTGTATAACAGGGAGGCTCATATAATAGAGCACATGTCATTAATTGGAACATTTTTCACTTACAAAAATTTATAGCATCTCCCTTCACAAAAGGTAGAGCAGATCTTTTTATCACAGAAAAAAACTGAGGCATGAGGGGCACCTGGGTGGCTCAGTGGGTTAAGCGTCTGCCTTCAGCTCAGGTCGTGATCCCGGGGTCCTGGGCTCGAGCCCCATGTTGGCCTCCCTGCTCAGTGGAGAGCCTGTTTCTCCCTCTCCCTCTGCCACTCTCCCTGCTTGTGCTCTCTCACTCTGTCTCTCAAATAAATAAAATCTTAAAAAAAAAACCTGAGTTATGAAAGTTTACAAATTTGCATAGAGTCAAACATGACTGCATATAACCTTGGTTGGCATCAATTTGCCAACCATGTTATTTATGATATAACTAACTTTTTTTGTTTTATTTTGCTAGGGAAAAAGAAATCCTAAGTCAAGTTACAAGTCATGAGAAGAGACTCCCCCAGATTTCACAAGACGAACTAGAGAAATTCCACCATAAGCTGCTCAGCAGTTTCCTAAGTAGCTAATCCCCCCCCATTACCATTCCACATAAAATTTACAATTTGGAAATTAACCCATAGGACATCAGGAAAATGTCCGGATCCCTTTGGAGAGAACTGAACTCTGAATGGAAGTGAAGGACAATTCTATTGCCCATGCTTGTCAATACTCATATGCCAACCATCACTGCACAGTTACTCTGGTTCTCAAATTCATTTAAGGAATTTAACTGCTTACACTGGATGTACTTAATCAGGTTGTGGTCAACCAGAATTGCAGTCATTCAACTCATTTATTTTTCTAACTTTCAATCTTAACCAAGGGTCCAAGCTAAGTCTGGAAGTAAAAGGAAAGTAAAGTTGCCACTTTATAGAGACTGGCTGAATGAATTTCTACTTTTGATCCTTCATCAAAGCATATTCTTAAGAACCTTATCTTATGATACTTCCCTGTTTTTTCCTCTACTTCCAGAAGTCTAGCTTCCAAAAAGTATGAATCACTGGGGAGGTTCATCACTCATCTTTATTTCACAGGGTTTTCTGCTAACATAATTCAGCCACAAAAGGATTAAATGTTTCTGAGAGTGAATATCGCATAACTGACAAGTGTGAAGTAGCTCTCTCACCTTAGCATCTTTTTTGAGTAATTACTTCACTGAATGTTCTACCAGAAATGAGTTAGACAGTTTCTGAGCCATGTGGAGGGTGATGTATAGATGATATTAGGTCTTTTGACATGTGACACTGAGGCTAAAACATTTAACTTGATGGATAGATGGTATTTCTACAGGCTGGCAGTTTTCACTGAGGGATTTCTAAATGTCCCAGTGAATCTGTAACCTTCCCTCAATGTCTTGAAGCACTTAGAGAACCAGGGATTTCCCAGGGCAGGACACCCTCCTGGCTGATACATCTGTGGAATTATAGAATTGCTGAGCTGGAAAAGATCTATGAAAGCACACATAACCACAAATCTTCTTTGATAATAAATAGGGTATAAGTAAATATCTAGACTATTCCCCCTTGGTTTCCAGATAAGGTAAAAGTCCAAGGTCATTCTTACAAGCTCAGTTTCTTTCATTTTAATTCAGTCCTCTTCCCACCATAGGCATTGCCTAGATTTGAGCGAGCCAAAGGCCATGTCCTATTCTCCTTAGCAGAGATGCTACCCACCTAAACAGAATGTTCTATAGGATTGCCTGCTCTAGTTAGTTCTATCTAATACAAAATTAATTTGTCTCATAAGTAAGAGCTCACTCAGTAGTATATAAGAAAGGACACGCCCCCCCCCAGAGACTACGCCCTGTGGCTCCTAGTCACTAGGTCAGCTGTGTGGCCAATGAGAGATAGAAAAGATGTGTGAGAGCCTCCATGTATGCAGGGGGAGGGAGATGGAGAGAAAGAGAGAAATGTTACCAGGAAAGCGTAAAATTTTTCAATGGGCTATATATAAAGTTAACCTTTTTATATTGAATGTAACTTACAACATGCTTTACCAAGTTTTTGCATTTTTAAAAGTGGTTCCACCTACAGGACACCTGTGTGGCTCAGTCAGTTAAACGTCTGCCTTCCACTCAGGTCACGATCCCAGGGTCCTGGGATGGAGTCCCGCGTCGGGCTCCCTGCTCAGCGGGGAGTCTGCTTCTCCCTCTCCCTCTGCCACTCCCCCCTGTCCATGCTCTCTCTCTCAAATAAATAAATAAATCTTTTTAAAAAATTGTTTTATCTGCAAGAATATGGTATTTACTTTGCAAGTTGCTCGCCTGAAAAATGATGCAGAACACATCTTGAGTTTTGACATGAAATCAATATAATTACCTACCCTTCTCTCCTTTTTGGCCTTTTGGACCTTGGGGTCCGACAATTCCTGGTGGCCCTGGGATCCCCATATCACCAGCCTCTCCCTTAAGACCTGGAAATGAGATTTAAAAATCATCAGGATAAAAAAAATTCTCTTTTGAAATGCATTAGTTCTGAAAAAAAAAATTTTTTTAAGCAGTCATTTTATTGAGACCAATGACTGTCAGTGTCCTAATAATAAAATCTGGGTAAGAATAGGGGCACCTGGGTGGCTCAGTCGTTAAGCATCTGCCTTCGGCTCAGGTCATGATCCCAAGGTCCTGGGATCGAGCCCCACATCAGGCTCCCTGCTCAGCAGGAAGCCTGCTTCTCCCTCTCCCACTCCCCCTGCTTGTGTTCCCTCTCTCGCTGTGTCTCTCTGTCAAATAAATAAATAAAATCTTTAAAAAAAAAAAATCTGGGTAAGAATAAACTACTACATAACTCTCAGGACAATATTTTTGTCTGATTTGTCATTTCGTACTACCTGAATAGATAAATTGAGCCCATCAGTACTTATCAGTACTTGTCACTGGATTCGTGGCAGCAATCAAATGATTCAGGGAAGCAGTGCAATATCAAACAACAAGAACAAAATGATTATCTGGCTCTTCACTTCATGTGGACCACACTTTCAAACTGGAAGTAAAACCACAATACCTAGCACTTTTGGTTTTCCCATTCACTCGCTTATGCAATTCTTCAGGAACTATTGCTGAGGCAGCCAGCCGTACACCAGTACCCTGCCAGGTGCTCGGCATCAGCCATCGACATCCCAGCTGTCCTTTCCCCCATGGAGCTGAGGAAGGTATCACATTGTAGTTAGTGATGTCAAAGAAAATAGGAAGATCCTAGTAGAGATTGTGGTAAGAGAACTAATTTATGGGAGCAGAGGAGACATCCCTGAAAAAATGGCATTAAGCTAAGAGCCAATGAACAAATTAGGATTTTCTGAAGCAAAAAAAACCATAGATGAGTATTTCAGGAAAAACAAGTGTGGAAAAGACCACAGTGTTTTCAAGAAACTGAAAGAAGAGCAGAGTGGGTAGAGCTAATGATCAGATGAAGGAGGCTGAGAGGCAGGCTAGGGTCACACGGTGCAGGGCTCAGACGTCATTGGGTGTCCTGTCTCATCCAGACAGTGCAGGTCCTTTCCACTTACCTGGGCCACACAGGGACCCTGAACCTAGGATAATTACCCTTCCTGCACGCCCAGCCCTGTTCGAGCCATGGGAATTCTTTCACAACCCCTGACTGGAATAGTTTATGGCCAGGTTCATTGGAAGTTAACTATAGAGATAAGTGAGCTCAATAAAATTGTACTATTTCATCTTAATTTTTGTAACTAAGGCCAATGGAGTGGAGAAAATTATATTCAACAAAATTTTTCTTTGAAAAAACACTACATTTGTTTGGAAGAAAGTGCTTGTGATGGAGGTTAAAGCCAAAGGCAAACTCAAATAACCAAAGGTGGTGATTAAGTTCTGTGTAGAAAAAAAAAGGAGAGCAGAGAGGAAAGGAGTGAAGGAATGGGCAGTGCAGGCAGAAGCAAGCAAGATGGCCAGTTGCGGTCCGCTGTGCAATGTCCCCCTTCCTCATGAGTCCCAAATGCCTGGTGTGGTTATACTACTGAGGGAAATGATAAAGGACAGCACCCAGGTTGGCACAGGGAGCACATGGAAACCACATGGGAGGGCACAAGGGGCAGCATCCCTCCCTCATCCATCTAGGTGACACATGCTTGTGGGTGAGATTGGTATAAATACTGTAAGGCTGGACATATGGGAAGAACAGGGGCTTGATGGTGCACAAACCAAATCTGACTCCACGTTCGACACTGAGAGGCAGTATAACCTCTAGAATTACCTAAAACTCTTGGAAATGTGACTAAATCATCCACTAAAATGCAATAATATTTTTAACAGTTTGTGCAAGATTAGACACAGTAAAAAGTGCTTAATGGTTCTTGGCGCATAGTAGGTAACTACAATTATAACTGAACCAAATGAGAGAAGCTGGAGATAAAATTTCACACAGAATCTTACCTTTGCTATCTATTAGCTGTATCTGTACACTTTAAGACATTTACATTCAGAAACTATTAGGTTTGTGACTTTTAAAGTCTATAATTAGTATCTACATTACAGTGGATAATGTGAATGTCATGTATGCAATGTGTTGTGTGTATGTGTTCATGTGGCCAAGAACTGAAAGATAATGAAGAAAAAATTAAAATAGTTGTGTTTGAGTAGGTTCATTTTCATTTTCAAGTTTGATTAATGTCCCTCTTATGCTAGATCTCTAATTTTTTTAACAAAACAGTATTTTTGAAACACTGGAAAAGCTAGAACAAATGTCTATGAATCTCAGAAACAAGACCTTGTCGGGCTACTTCCCAAGATAGGAAAAGGCTCCTATTACAGCTACTGGAAAAAGAAACACAGTTCATTGAGCATTTATCCTATCCCAGGTACTGCACTGAGCCTTTCTATATCTATTACCTCATTCCATCTCTTGATGACCTCATGAAGTTGGTATTATTCTTATCCCATTTTACTATTTTGAAAACTGAATACAATAGGTAATGAAGCTTCCCCAAGGTAGGACTGTGAGAGACAAGACATTCTGAGCTTTTAAACACTACGCTCTGTGCAGAACCAGTCAGACTAAAATGTATGAGCACCCGAGGCAGGCAAAGAATTTGGCATGTCTCCAAAATATTTGTCCTATGTATTTAGAGGAGAGACTGAGCTGTGAGAACAGCCCAGCTAATCCACTAATCGGTAAAACAAAAGCTCTGATGCGACAGACCCATGGCCTTAGAAGACAGTTTAGCAACCAGCTGTGTTTACTTGACCATGCCCTTGGGGGTCTTCACCCCCCAAGCAGCTCACCAGATACGATACTAAGAGAAATTCTGGTAAATGTAATTTTCTCAGTATCATTGCATTTCCAATAATGTTTCAGCAACCCAGAAATCTCTGTGCCCTGACCACTGCCCAACAACTGTACCCTTTAATTCCAGCTCTGCATGAATATTGATCACATTCCCCAAAAGGTTCCTATTATAAGATAAGATGAATGAAAAGCTTAATGAAGATACACAATTCCTGATTTTATAACTTTAAGTTCTTTTGGCAAGACACAACAAATATATCTATATAGTCATTTTTTTCCCCAGGGGATAGCAAATTTGAAATTGACATTCCGATCTCAATTTTACCTGAGTTCTCTGCTATATGACATGTAAAAGCTGAAATGTATTACAGTAAAACTCAGCATATGCATCATGTATATATTAAAGGTATCTGGAATTTTGAAATACGTAACCATGATCTTCAATGAAGAAAACTGTGGGGCAAGGATACAGTGTTGCCCTGGAATTTCAATGAAGAGCAAACTGAATCCTGCCCCTTATTCTCCACCTCACAGACATGCCATTTCTAATCCAAACTACAAAAAGCACTCCAGAAACCCATCAGTCAGCACACACTCTAGACAGCAGAATTTTCACTTACCCTTTTTATATCAGCCATTAATGAGATAACTGTACTGCTAGGAAATGCAGAATTTGAAGAACCGCGTGCCAGCACTTGGGTTGGTAGCCCAGTTTCTGCTCTCACCAGCACTTTCCAATAGATCTTTCTGCAACAATGGAAGTGCTTGTATCCGAACAGCCCAATATAGCAGTCATTGGCCACAAGTCACTACTGAGCATTTGAAATGTGGCTAGTGTGACTGAGGAACTGAATGTTTAATAGTAATCTTTATGTTTATTTTTATTAATAGCCACACATGTGGCTAACAGGCAACACAGCACCCATTTGCATTTGTCACCATGTTACACCTAGGCCTGTCACCATTTATAGGACACGCAGAAACCCTCTGAGCAATTCTGCCTCCAACCCACCTCTCAACTCCAAGGATACACAGGTAACAAATATGGCTTTGGGTATTGTCAAGTACCTGGCTTTCCAGTCTCTCCGGGTTCTCCTTTTTGCCCTGGTACAAATGAACAACAATCACAGCAGTTCAAAAAGAAATCGGCCGTGTCAAGAGTGAAGTTTTCAAAGGGGAAGAGAGTGGCAGCACCAAAGGCAGACTCTAGGGCAAGGGGGCTTAGGGTCGGTTCTGCCATTTCAGCCACTTCCATGAAAGGAATTTCCTCTTCTTCTGGAGCTGGGCCACTGGACGGCTTGAGACCCTTCGGCATCTCTTTTCCCTCAGATTTCTTCGTAAATTTGGTATGTGGTGTGGTCTTTGCTACTGTGTCCATACCAGCGATCGCCAAAATAATTAAAATGGCACAAAGCCAAGAAAACATCCACATATTTGAGGCTGGAAGAAAGATATAATAGGAATAAATACACCTATTACATGAGATCCAATGCAATTAGTAAGTGATATAAACATATAAGAAGGAAATACAGATTCATATATGAAACATAAGAATAAATGTTATGCATAATATTGAATGATATTTTTAATGTATTTTAATGCAAATATATGCTTGAAGCACAACAGGATATTTTATTTACTTAAAGTATTTATTATAAGGAACACTTTGCCTCAATTCTCCTTTCTGGTTGTTTTCCTAGCATTACATGTTCTAAAATATTGTTCTCAATACTTCAGATTATCTCGCCAACTAGTAAACATGATCTATAATAAATGCAACATGACTTAATAGCTTATACACCCTGTGGAAAACAAATATGTACAATTTCCTGACTGACCTCACTCAGATTTATAGGAATCAAATACATTTGTATTAGAGGGAGATGAAAAATACTGAGCTGAGTAGTTTATTCCAGCAAACTCAATTATTTCAAGAAAAAATACTGGTGAAAGAGTCCTTAAATCTACTAGGGCTAATGGTCCTGTTGTAAGAATAATTTTTTAGACTCTATTGTAATAAATGGAGAGAGAGAGAGAATAAAATATCATAAACTTGAAAATACGCTATGTCCTTAGATTCTTCACATGTCATTTAACTCTCCAATTCTTTGCTTTATAATTTGAGGAGTTTTTCTGAAAAGTCACATTTATCCTTGTATTACTTTAGTGGGGCAAAGAGTGACTCTTCTTATTAAGGCTTTTATTAACCAGAGGGATATGATATACAGTTCCCAATGAAGTGAAATTGTGAAGTTCTTAGTGGTGTGGTACCCAGCAACTCTCAGCAGTCCAGAGGCTGCTAACAGATGGCCAGGGTTAGAAATGCATGTTTTCTGGTTGGAAAAAGGAAGAGTGCAAGGGTAAAGAAAACGGAAATAAGGACAGTGATAACACCTAGTATGTACAGAGCTCCTACTATGAGTCGGAGCCTTACATTCATCAATCCAATCAGTTCTCAAAACAGTTCTGCCAGGTAGAAGACACACCATTGATCGCCTTCACGAATAAGGACACAGGGACCAAGAGGTTAAATGCCTCACTCAAGATCATACAATCAGGAAGTTGTGAATTCAGAACTGAAATCCAGGTCTATTTAACTTCAAAGCCTCAACCCTTTCCCACGAATCACGTGGCATTTATAAGGATGAGATTAAAGAACAATAAATCCAAGCATAGGATCAATGGAAGAGCTAGAGAGGAGACAGAATAAATCAGAACAGATGAGAATGGACAATGATAGGATGCTACATTTCTAAAATCATATAAAAATCCAAAAATGCTTACTTTCCTTCAAGCTGTCTTTGCTACCATATTCATCCACTCAGCCAATATTTACTGAATATCAACAATGTCACAAGCACTGAGAAACAAACATAAGCCATGACCTCTGTCCTCAGGGAGTGTACAGTCTACCAGTAAAGATGAAAAAGAACAAAAGCAAAGAGGAAAGTACGAAGGGCGAATGATCACACTGCATTTCCCCAAATATAGATCCCATGCCCCTTTCTCCCCCTAGGCCCCTGCAAGAGTGAGCACATAAACCACAGTTACCAAGCATATCTATCCAACTCTCTGTCTCAAAATAAATAAATAAATCTTAAAAAAAAAAAAAAAGAATGAAACTGGACCACTTTCTTACAGCATACATAAAAATAAACTCAAAATGGATTAAAGACCTAAATGTCAGACCTGAAACCATAAAAATCTTAGAAGAGAACACAGGCAGTAATTTCTTTGACACTGGCCATAGCAACTTCTTTCTAGATATGTCTCTTGAGGCAGGGAAACAAAAGCAAAAATAAATTATTGGGACTACATCAAAATAAAGTTTCTGCACGGTAAAGGAAACAATCAATAAAACTAAAAGGCAACCTACAGAATGGGAGAAAGTATTTGCAAATGACATATTTGACAAAGGGTTAGTATCCAAAATATACAAAACATACAATATACACACACACCCCAAAAAATAATCCAGTTAAAAATGGGCAGAAGACAGAATAGATATTTTTCCAAAGAAGACATACAGACAGCCAACAGACCAAAGATGCTCAACATCACTCATCATCAGGGAAATGCAAATCAAAACTACAATAAGATACCACCTCACACTTGTCAGAATGGCTAAAATCAACAACACAAGAAACAACAGGTGTTGGTGAGGATGTGGAGAAAGGGGAACCCTCTTGCATTGTTGATGAGAATGCAAACTGGTGCAGCCACTCTGGAGAACAGTATGGAGGTTCCCAAAAAGTTGAGAATAGAACTACCCTACGACCCAGCAACTGCACTACTAGGTATTTACCCAAAGGATATAAAAATACTAATTCAAAAAGATACACACACCCCAATGTTTATAGCAGCATTATCTACAATAGCCATATTATGGAAATAGCCCAAGTGTCCATCAACTGATGAATGGATAAAGAAGATATGAGATAGATAGATAGATAGATAGATAGATAGATAGATAGATAGATGATAGATAGATAGATAGATAGGTGATAGATAGAATGGAATATTACTCAGTCATAACAAAGAATGAAATCTTGCCATTTGCAACAACATGGATGGAGCTCGAGAGTATTCTGCTAAGTGAAATAAGCTAGTCAGAGAAAGACAAATACTGTATGATTTCACCCATATGTAGAATTTAAGAAACAAAAGAAATGAGCAAAGGGGTAAAAAGAGACAGACAGACAGACAGATAGACCAAGACTATAGAGAACAAACTGCTGGTTACCAGAGAGGAGGTGTGGGGCGGTGGGGGGGGAGATGGGTGAAATAGATGATGGGGATTAGGGAGTGCATTTGTTGTGATGAGCACAGGGTGATGTATGTAAATGTTGAATCACTATATTGTACACCTGAAACTAATATTACACTGTATGTTAACTAAGTGGAATTTAAATAAAAACTTAAAAACTCAGGCACAGAGAAGTTAAGTAGCTTGCCCGAGATCACAGTGTGAGTAAGCAATAGAGTTACAATTAACATCTAGGCCCATTTGACTCCAAATCAGCCCATGCACTTTCCACTGTGCCACACTGCCTGGGGATTAATGTGTGATCACTGAGGCTGCAGAAGGAACTAAGTTGAACCCTTCATGGAGCTCACCTCTAGGCCCTTCAGTAGAAGAAAGTGGTTTCCCACAGAGAAGAAACAGGAACTTAAAAATGGGAGATATGAAGAAGAGAGATGAGAAATCTGGTTCTGACAGTGGAATGTATTAGTGTGGAGCAAACAAAGTTACAGAGGGAAACAAACACATTCAACCAGAAACTAAAGAGCTACAGAAAAAAATGAGCGGAGCAACTAATATAAGGAAAGTGCTCAGTGTCCCTATTTGGGAGTGTGAATTGTCCTCATATATGTTTTCCTTGCATTGTGACTTCCTGCTTCCCAATTTAAATATAGATGTTAAAGGATAATATAGTTGGTACCTTAAGACTATGATGAAGCTTCCCAGGAATCAGAGATGAGGAAAACATAAAGCCCTTTGAAAAACAGCAAAGCAAAAGTTGATACCAAGCTGACGGTACATATATATATTTCTTTTTAATTGGAATTTTTTCATGTTTATACAAATACATAAAAACCTAACCAAAGAAAACTTCCACAGCGAGTTAAGCAAGTAAGGACTTCTGACCAAATTTTAAGTCACAGTAACAATAAAACATAACTCAAATGCTAAGTCTGAAGTTTAATACAGGTATAAACCTTAACAGAGAGATTAGAAGTAAAGATTTAAAAGGAGGTTGAAGTCCCTGATAAACACAAATACAGTAAGCCTTTTTACTCATCCTGAAGATCGGCTGGGCTATAAGCATTTCAAGAGCAGGAAATTAGGTCTCTCTCTCTCTCTCTCTCTTTGTGTGTGTGTGCGCGCACGTGTGTGTGTTCCCAGTGCATAATGTTTGCCAATAATACGTATCCCATAAAAGTTTGCTGAACCAAAATGAAGTAAATGTAGTAGATTGCATTATACTCTCCAATTTTCCACTCCTCCCTGTATTCATACTCTTTGATTTTGCATCATCTCCCACAAAAGAAATGAGGTCTATACTCCATACTCTTGACTTTGAGTTCAGCCATGATGGGACTTCAGCCAATAGAATGAGGATAAGTGACAGGGTGCCATTTCCAAGCCTAGGTCTCAAGAGCCTTTATGTGTTTCCACTTGCTCTCTTGCACTTTTTGGTCATTTCCATGAGAAGGATGTACATGGCCAAGCTTGCTGGTCACAGAGAAGGATGAGAGACACGTGGAGCAGAGCCGCCTCAGGTAAGCTGCCCTAGTCAAGCACAATCTGGGTAACAGTCCCCAACTGATCCACAGACACATGATGAGCCCAGGTGAGACCAGCTGAAGCCAGTCTAGATCAGACAGCCCTCATGAATCCCACAGACATATGCCAGTTATCTACCATGGTGCAACAAACTACCTGAAACTCAGTGGCTGAAAATAACCATTTTATCATAGTGCACAATTTCATGGGTCAGGAATTGGGCCTGAGACATCAGGCTTAGGATCCATGAGACATCAACTTAGGATCACGTAGCAGTGTTCAGCTAGTGCATGGGCTAGTCTGGAAAGGCTTCACTACAAGTCCAGTACCTTGAGAGAAATGGAAAAAAACTGGGCTCTTCAACCACCCAGTCTCTCTAGCATGTCAATCTCAAGATTGTCAAATTTCTTCAGTCATGCCTTAGGGCTCCCAAAGAGAGTATTTCAAGAACATGGAAGTGGCCAATCCATTTAGGCTATACCTGAGAATGGCACAAAAGACACTTTCATTAAGTTCTATTAGTCACAGCACTCACAGAGGCCAGCCAGACTCAAAAGGAAGGGGCATCGGCTCTCATTCTCAATAGAAGGAGTGCCAAACAATCTCTGGCCATCTTGAATCCACCACAGACACTCAAGCTATAATTTGTAAGCCATAGAGTTTTGATAATGTTGGCAGCAAAGGCTAACTAATACCAATAGTTCCAGCCTCTGGCCTAACATCATATTTGCTGTCATTGAGACAAAACTGACTAAGCAGACTCCAGGCAGCACCATTTTATCTTTACCCAGCAGCAGACCTCCTGTGTGCTCCTCCTTCTCATCCATCAGCTCCCATAGTCCTGGAAGTTGCACCCATTCACAGTTCCTGAACAGAAGCTGGGCCAACCCTTGTTGAGATGCTATCAGAAGGGATCTTGAAGATTCTTCAACCTTGAATGCCCCTTCTAACCTTGAGATTCTATGATGTGGTTTCATAATAGTAGATATTTCATCAATAAGTGAAAATTTCTCATAACATAAAATTTCACTCTAAATATAGGAGACATTACATTTCTTCTACTGATAAACCTTTCTCTCTCATTAAGATAGAGCCCATGCTTGGGAGAACATTCTTTGAAGATCTGTTCGTTCTTTTCCCAATAAAGGTAGGTATTTACACGGACTTAAGAGTCTACATTTGTAAAATGACTTGGCAAGTTTCATGCTGAGGCTAGGGCCATGGATTATAAAGAAATTTAGGGTATTATGCTAAGTGAAATGAGTCAATCAGAGAAAGACAATTATCATATGATCTCACTGATACAGGGAACTTGACAAACAAGGCAGAGGAACATAGGGGAAGGGGAGGAAAAATGAAACAAGACGAAACCAGAGAGGGAAACAAGCCATAAGAGACTCCTAACCTCAGGAAACAAACTGAGGGTTGCTGGAGTGGAGGGGGGTGGGAGGGATGGGGTGGCTGGGTGATGGACACTGGGGAGGGTATGTGCTATGGTGAGCACGTGAATTGTGTAAGACTGATGAATCACAGACCTGTACCCCTGAAACAAATAATATATTATATGTTAATAAAAATAAATAAATTTACATTGAAATCATGAAAAAAAAGAAATTTAATAACTGACTAGCAAGTACTATACAAAGCCACTGGCTTTGTAGATAGTCAGTCATGAGTAAGGTTCAGCTCTTCTACTTACTAGTTGTTTCATTTGGAGCAGGTTACTCTATGTCTCTAAGTCTTGGTTCCTCAATTCTAAAATGGAGATAATAGTAGCTTCATTTTGTGTGGTTGTGAAACTTAATGAGATAATGCATGAATACCTCTTAACATAGTGCCCTTAGCAACTATGGGCTATTGTTTTTAGTAAGGATTAGATCTAATGAAATTAACTAGCCAGAAATAGTATTTCAAAGCCGTGACAGGTATTTCCTATTCTCATATTGTGTCAGACTGCCATCTGGCCCCATTTCCACCTTCTTTTATGTACTCCTCTCTATCTCAAGGACTCAAAGCCTGAGAAATACTTTTCCCAGAATCTCTTGTCATCAGGGTTCCAGTTTAGTTTCTGACATTGAGAGACACTTTCATAAGACATAGAAGACAGAAAAATAGCAGAAGCCATTATTCTTCTGCTGGCCGCAGTTGGAATGCATGGACTTGGGCAGAACTGAAGTTTGGCATACCAACATCATTTCCTGTCTTGGCTCTGTGGGTGGCTGTGACCACGGGCAGCAGTTTTCTGTAGTTTCTACCCTGGGCATCAAGAACAAAGTCCCAGGGGCACCTGGGTGGCTCAGTCATTAAGCATCTGCCTTTGGCTCAGGTCATGATCCCAGGGTCCTGGGATCGAGCCCCACATCGGGCTCCCTGCTCTGAGGGAAGCCTGCTTCTCCCTCTCCCACTCCCCCTGCTTGTGTTCCCTCTCTCGCTATGTCTCTCTCTGTCAAATAAATAAATAAAATCTTAAAAAAAAAAAAAAAAGAACCAAGTCCCAATTCTCCGAAGGCTAGAGGCAAACCTGGCAGCTAGTGGCAGCCCTGTGCCCCTCCCCTCTTCAATGACTGCATTAGTACCTAATTACCTATACTAAATCCCAGATTTAATCCTGTACTTAATCTTGAATCCTGTATTATTCTTCTTTTCCATTCACTTTATCTCTATTCCCTTTATTATAAACTCCCAGCCTGTCTTATCCTATCTCATATCCAATCCTATATTCTCTTTCTTCTTACCCCACCCACTCCTTGGCCACCCATAACATCTTAATCCATCAGAAACTAACTGGATCCAGTTATGTCCCAAAAAGTTTTGTCAAAAGGTCCTTGCACAGGGGAGCCTGGGTGGATCAATGGGTTAAGCAACTCACTCTTGATTTTGGCTCAGGTCATGATCTCAGGGTTATGAGATCGAGCCCTGCATCGGGCTCCATGCTCAGTGGGGAGTCTGCTTGAGATTCTCTCTCTCCCTCTGCCCCTCCTCCCACTCTAAAATTAAAAATTAAAATCTTTTAAAAAAAGATCCTCCCACAATGTTTTGAGCCTACAAATGTATAATCTACACCAATGTTGTATTTCAGGTGCATTCTTTTTTTTTTTTTAATTTTTTTATTGTTATGTTAATCCCCATACATTACATCATTAGTTTTAGATGTAGTGTTCCATGATTCATTGTTTGCGTATAACACCCAGTGCTCCATTCAGTATGTGCCCTCTTTAATACTCATCACCAGGCTAACCCATCCCCCCGCCCCCCTCCCCTGCAGAACCCTCAGTTTGTTTTTCAGAGTCCATCGTCTCTCATGGTTCATCTACCCCTCTGATTTCCCCCCCTTCATTCTTCCCCTCCTGCTATCTTCTTCTTTTTTTTTTTTTCCTTAACATATATTGCATTATTTGTTTCAGAGGTACAGATCTGAGATTCAACAGTCTTGCACAATTCACAGTACTTACCAGAGCACATACCCTCTCCCGTGTCTATCACCCAGTCACCCCATCCCTCCCACCCCACCGCCCACTCCAGCAACCCTCAGTTTCTTTCCTGAGATTAAGAATTCCTCATATCAGTGAGGTCATATGATACATGTCTTTCTCTGACTTATTTTGCTCAGCATAATACCCTCCAGTTCCATCCACATCGTTGCAAATGGCAAGATCTCATTCCTTTTGATGGCTGCATAATATTCCATTGTATATATATCCCACATCTTCTTTATCCATTCGTCTGTCGATGGACATCTTGGCTCTTTCCACAGTTTGGCTATTGTGGACATTGCTGCTATAAACATTGGGGTGCACGTACCCTTTCGGATCCCTACTTTTGTATCTTTGGGGTAAATACCCAGTAGTGCAATTGCTGGATCATATGGTAGCTCTATTTTCAACTTTTTGAGGAACCGCTGTACTGTTTTCCAGAGTGGCTGCACCAGCTTGCATTCCCACCAACAGTGTAGGAGGGTTCCCCTTTCTCTGCATCCCCGCCAACATCTGTCGTTTCCTGACTTGTTAATTTTAGCCATTCAGACTGGTGTGAGGTGGTATCTCATTGAGGTTTTGATTTGGATTTCCCTGATGCCGAGTGATATTGAGCACTTTTTCATGTGTCTGTTGGCCATTTGGATGTCTTCTTTGCAAAAATGTCTTTTCATGTCTTCTGCCCATTTCTTGATTGGATTCTTTGTTCTTTGGGTGTTGAGTTTGATGAGTTCTTTATAGATTTTGGATACTAGCCCTTTATCTGATATGTCATTTGCAAATATCTTCTCCCATTCCATTGGTTGTCTTTTGGTTTTGTTGACTGTTTCCTTTGCTTTGCAAAAGCTTTTTATCTTGATGAAGTCCCAATAGTTCATTTTTGCCCTTGCTTCCCTTGCCTTTGGAGATGTTTCTAGGAAGAAGTTGCTGCGGCTGAGGTCGAAGAGGTTGCTGCCTGTGTTCTCCTTTAGGATTTTGATGGACTCCTGTCTCACATTGAGGTCTTTCAACCATTTAGAGTCTATCTTTGTGTGTGGTGTAAGGAAATGGTCCAGTTTCATTCTTCTGCATGTGGCTGTCCAATTTTCCCAACACCATTTGTTGAAGAGACTGTCTTTTTTCCATTGGACATTCTTTCCTGCTTTGTCGAAGATTAGTTGACCATAGAGTTGAGGGTCCATTTCTGGGCTCTCTATTCTGTTCCATTGATCTATGTGTCTGTTTTTGTGCCAGTAATTTCAGGTGCATTCTTGAATGCTGATCGAAGTATAAATATAAAAACTTTGAAAGGGCGCCTGGGTGGCTCAGTTGGTTAAGCGACTGCCTTCGGCTCAGGTCATGATCCTGGAGTCCCTGGATTGAGTCCCGCATCGGGCTCCCTGCTCGGCGGGGAGTCTGCTTCTCCCTCTGACCCTCCCCCCTCTCATGTGCTCTCTTACTCATTCTCTCTCTCAAATAAAAATAATTAATTAATTAATTAATTAATTAAAGACTTTGAAATAATTTAAGGCACGTGGATATGTGTGGATTGGTTGTCAGGCTACAAAAATGATGACCTTTTCTGACTTTATACAGAGCAATCTTCCCCCTCTGACCTCTGTATAGTTATATAAGATTCTAAGATGGACTTTTATGTATATAGCATTCTTTTCCTATCTTAATAGTTACTTTTAATTTTTCACATTTCATTATGACCGATATTCCATGCTGTGCTCCTTCTCATACCCAAGTTGCACATCATTCTTTCATTCTTTCCATCAACAAATGTTTATTAAACACTTACTCTGAGTCAGACATTGTATTATAGGCAGGAGTTAGAGCAAAAAATATCTGCTGTCAGAAAGCTTATATTCTAACGGCAGTGATAAATATCAGATGGCAAAAATGATCAATATTTCAGACTGTAATAAGCACGATGGAGGAAATAAATAGGGGTATTTGATAAAGAGTGACAGAGAAAGATTGTTTCAGACAGGTTCTTAGAGAAAGCCTATTGGAGGAAGTAGGCCTTAAGCTGATAGGAAGGCCTGAGGAAAGAGCACTGACAAATCAGAAGGAGCTAGTCACAGGAGGAGCAAGAAGAGCTTTCCAAGCAGCTGCAGCCCAGTGTGCCCTGTCACAGAGAGAGCAGGAAGGCCCAGAGGCTCTGCATGTCTGGGGTGAGAGAGTGAGAGAGAGCCTGGCATGGTTTCCCCAGGACACACTGAGTAGCTGCTATAGACCGTCATAAGGATTTGGGCTTTGTTCTACAGGCTACAAGAAGCCACTGAATGGGGCGCCTGGGTGGCTCAGTTGGTTAAGCGACTGCCTTCAGCTCAGGTCATGATCCTGGAGTCCCTGGATCGAGTCCCGCATCGGGCTCCCTGCTCGGCAGGGAGTCTGCTTCTCCCTCTGACCCTCCCCCCTCTCATGTGCTCTCTCTCATTCTCTCTCTCTCAAATAAATAAATAAAATCTTTAAAAAAAAAAGAAGCCACTGAATGTTCGAGCAGTGGAGAGACCCTGGCTGCTGTGTGGAGGGTGGTTGCAGATGAGACAAAACAGGAAGCAGTAAAAGCAAGTGGGAGCTGCTGTAGTCCAGGCGGTAAGAGACACAGAGGCTCACATTTTTGTTGCCATTATTTCACAAATTAAAAAATCAACCCCTTCCAGAAAATAATCATTATTGTATTTAATATCTATCTGAAAAGTGCATTTGCAACTTAGTTAAATTGGAATTTAACTTTACAGTTTGAGTCTAGAAGGTTTCTTAGATTGTGGCGTTAATATATATCACCTTGAGAAAATGAAGATAAGAGAGCACAGTAGGAGTCTACATGTGGGAAAATTCTAGAAGACTATGATTAATAATTACTTTCCCTTAGGAATATGAGATGAGGTTTAGTCATTGGTCAAGGTTTTAGTTTAAAATACACAATGAATCTGAGATAATTTTGCACTAGGCAGCGCAACCTAGACACACAAATGTTTGCATAGGAATGATTCTCGTTAACTTTTGTCTCCCTAAGACCAGAGTAATGAACCCCTAGCTGCTCTGAGTGGATTTTAGGAATAAAGTGAGATCTTAGCCCCAACTGCTGATATAACTAGCTTGAGTGGGATGAACTGGGTTGGGCTGAGAGGCTTTCCCTGTGCTCAGTTATGGAAGGAAAAGAGGCAGGGTTCTAAGATGCCTGAGCTCCAGTCACGACATGGGGATGACCTCAGGGCTTGTTCATCCTGCAGGGATGTCGGCCTCCCCCATGAATTTCCTGCTTCAGGAATAATCCAACGTAGAGTGGAGAGTTAGGGGAAGCAGCTACAAGGGATCACTACCATCACACCCACTTCCTGTGTGGTCACCCTCAGGCGGAAGGTCCAGAACAAGGAGGAAAAGGAAAATGGGGAAGGACAGTTGCTGCCGCGACTTCCTTCTCTGCTGGAGAGCTACATCCATCCATTGACCGATCTTATTCTCCTTTCCTTTGTAACATGCCTGGTGTTGAGCTCTCAATGCTAAGCAACCTCGAGGGAGGATTTCCGATCAGCTGTTTCCTTCTGCCCTGTTCTTCCTGGGAACTCAGACGGGCCTTCTAAAGCTTAGATTTTGAGCTCGTTCACAAATGTAACGCCATCAAAGGGAAGAAGGAGAAATTTTGTAATGGCAGATTCTTATTTCTCACTTGATTTTTTAAGGGCAACTCCAGAGTGATTGTAATCAGCTCTGATAAGCTTTGCTCATCCCTTTGTGTTGATAGATGCAGCAAAAGCACCATAATTTCTACTATCCAGAAGATACTACTTCTCCCAGAGTGTCTAAATAAGTGAATCCATTACAATTTTATTAAGCACATTGAATATCATATTACATTTCACCAAGTTAAATGTTTCTTGTATTTAACAAGGGTGTGGTAAAATAAAAACCTTTTCAGCATTTTTCTGTTAGATAAAAGGGATTGGTTTGGGTTCAGAATCTAACACTAAAAAAAAAAAAAAAGTCCAGCAGCAAGTGTGGATACTGGTTTTTTCCGTCAATGCCTGCCACCACTTTCTCAGTTACTCCTCTTCTCCTTCCACCCTGTCTTAAATCAAGGCAGTATGACAGGAAGCAGAATGTTCCAAATGGCAAGTGAGGCCTGTGGCACAGGATTGGGTGCAGAAAAGGAACTGCGCTCAGCAGAGCTGGGAGCAATCAAAACAGGGCGACTGGTTGGTGGAAATGCAAACTCACCCACATGGGTGAGTAGACAGGTTAAAAATACACATTAAATTTAGACATAAAAATAAACCCTCACGCCACATATCCAAAACATAAACGAAAGCTTTAAGGATGGGATTAGGCAAAGCCAAGAACAAAATTATTACAACTCAAATTTCATCTTTTTTCATTTTCTTCACAGGGATTCCAAGTGTCCGCCGAAGGAGTTTTCCTACTTTAGGGATAGGGAGAAAGGAGGTGGGGAGAGCACAGTATGAACGTCCACGTGTGCAGCTTTTGATAATTTTCGGGCTGATGCAGTCCGCTGGTTGTAAGACAGCCAGGGGGAGCTGTGTGTGAAAGGTGGGGGGTGGGGAGCTGTGTGTGAAAGTGGGTGGGCTGTGTGTGAAAGGTGGGGGGGGTCTGTGTGTGAAAGGTGGGGAGAACTATGTGTGAAAGGTGAGGGAGCTGTGTGTGAAAGGTGGGGGCGCTGTGTGTGAAAGGTAGGGGGGCTGTGTGTGAAAGGTGGAGGACGTGGAGGAGATGCCAACTGGCTATACTTCCTGCTCCATTTTTCTGTAAACCCACAACTCATCTAAACAATAAAGTCCATTCATTGAAAAAAAGGAAAAAAGCAATGGAGTCAGAACATGATTGAATTGTTCACTTATTTGTTTATTAGTTGGTCCTGGTAGCAGTTAATAATCTATCAAAGTTACTGTTGAAAAACTGAAATTTAAAGTTGACATGTGCTCAGAATACTTTTTGTTAATAAAGGAATTATGGCATGTTACTAAATCTCTGATGAAGCCAAACTGAGTTCCATGTTAGAAACTTTCTCCATGAAGCAGAGATTTCACTGAGACTTTCCTACTCCCTTGCCATAAATGATTTATATACCCATGAAATAAGTACACACAAACCTAAGCAAACCACTTTACCTTTCTGGAGACCATGGAGAATGCCTGCTGTAGGGTATTCCTCTGTAGGGAATCACGATGGAAAAGGAGTAGTAGGTCCTCACTCCTGCTCTATCAGGTCCATCAACAATTAGGCAGAGGTTCCCTAAGGGGAGGTTCTGGGGAAGCTTCAGGAAACAGAATCTAACAGATTGGAGGGTTTTAAAGAAAAGGAGTTGGTCTTTGAAGGAAAAGGTGGTTTTCGGATGACATGCTAGATACAGAATTTCATCACTAGCAGCTTACCTTCCGTTGATAGTCTTGCTCCTTGGTGTTGAAAGATGTGTGTTGCTCCTTTCATCAGCCTACTCACATGCTCAGATGTAGGGAACTCAAATACGAAGTAAAACTACTACAAATATAGCATGAAAGAAGGGCTTTATTACAAAAATATTTCCAATTACCAAACTTCTGCTTGTCTTTAATTTCTGCAATGTGTAAGATCCTTCCCCCCCTTTTTTTTTCAACCCAGGATTCTGAACCTACTCCAGTGCTCTGACCGTCTCATAAACAGACATTTGGAAAGGCAGAAGTTTGTCAACAGACACTGTGTACATCCCAAAATATATCAGTCCCTATCCCGCCCACTGGAATCTGAATTAGTTCCCGAGCCATTAAACAATTGAAATCAAGCTTAGAGAAGGCACCATAGAAACATTTTAATCAGAAGTTACCAAGAGAAATCAATCCAGGCCTGTAGGTATTGGAGTTAGTTCCTACCCTGTCTCCAGTTCTCAAAAAATTCTTGAAAAATCCTTAGTTGCTCCTCACCACTCAAAAGGCCATTATCACTGACCTGTACCATCATTTTAAAAAGGCAGAAGCATCGAAGGATGCTTCGAAGGCCACACCGTATGTATCCGGGTTGTACTGATATGCTGATCCTAGCACCTTCCTGCTTTGCTGAAACTCTGTAATTTGGCATTAGGCTCCAAGACTTCATTGTGGATCTGGGCTCTGTTAACTCCATGAGAAGGAGCCCTGAGCCTGGGTCACTAGCAACTGCATGAGATGTGGAGTAAGTCGCTTTGCCACTAGGGCTCAGTGTCCCTATATTAAAAACAGTAAGTTTGGACTAGATGAGCCAGAAATAAAGCCTTTTCTAGTTCTAAAGTAGTGAAACTCTTTTCCCAATAAATTCTCCCTAATCACAGCACTCCGTAATTAAATAGTATTATATCTTCATTTTGTCCCCTGCTCCGGGGCCTATGCTAGGACTTCAGAATTAGGTCATGGAAAGCTCTACCTGGAGCAGTGGTTCCAGAAGACCCTCTAGAGGTCAAGGGCTCTCCCAGGGAGAATTGAGAATCCCAGAATAACGGTATCTCTGATAAGCATCAGGTTTGGTATCAGCCCAGGGAAGAACAGAAGGGAATCTGTCCCCGAAAAAGCTACCAAGACGTTAATGCTTCACATCAAAACCAGCAGTCACTTTCTCTTTCAGGACAGCCTTGCTATTTAATACCCAAAAGATCAAGGACAAAGAACGGCATTGTATAAGCTCTGTAACTCAAGCAATTAGCCAGGTAATGGTCTGTGGGGTTCATTATAGCAGAATGTCAATTAAAACACTTGGAAGGAAATTATGCAAAGCCCTTAGATTTCAAATCTTATGAACTACCCAGTAAGACTAAATTATAGTAAATGTCATATCACTACAGTAGGTATCCCATAAATGAAAATAAAGTTTTTCTAATATGGACTCTTGCTTAATATCTCATAAATGCCAGAAATTGAAAAGAGTGGCCAAGTGTCTAGTCTTGATTCAACAATAAAGGAAATGAGATCAAGGATGTCATGTTTGACTTGAATATCTTCTTTCCTACCTTTGGTCTAATTAAGTAATACTTTGTATATCTCGTTAATTGTTTTTTAAAGATTAAAAAATATAGCTATTAGTTTTAATTTGGATTTCTGCCAGTGGACCTTAAGCAGGGAGATTAGAAGAGGAATGGGTAAAATGTGAATTTCAGAAAGCAAATTATTTCTCAGAAAGATCTTTAGATAAGATTTCTCTGTTTAATGACTTGTCTGACTTCATTCCCACAGAAGCACAGCATTTCTTTTTTTGTGTATGTGCAGATACGTCATCAGAAAAATTGACTTCTTCAAAATAGAAAATAAATAATGGTGTTCTTTATGAAATTTCAAAAAATGCAAATAGCATTTTGCATCCAGTAGTGACTTTTCCTAAACACTGTCAGAAAGAACATGATATATAAAAATTAGTTTCTGTCCTGAAAACCCTCAAGTTTAAGCAAGCAGTTAATTTTTATTCATGAATTATAGATCCTTTAGAGAAGGGAGGGAAAATAAAATGACTAACAGATCTAGAAATGTAATGTTCCACTAATTCTATCATAAAAAGCTAAATGCATGTTGAATTTGTGTTTTTATTCATAATTGTTCTATAAAATACCACAGCCATAACACATTTTTAAAGCAAAATGTCTTTTCTCCTTACCAGATAATTGTTACAATAGAAACCATATTTTTCATGTGACTACCTACATCATCTCAACTGAAGATATACCACACTATTATAACCTAAACAAAAGCTGATTTTTAAGACCTTCATTGCACATCATCTCTGAAAGGGGATTAAATATTGCATGGAACCAAAATATGTAGTTCTATCCCAGTAAACTCAATATATTACAATCTGCCTTTAGAATTTATTTATTCTGCTTATCTCACAGATATTCATAAACTTAGTGACTTTAAAATTAAAAATGATTCTATACTCCATACCACAACCTTCCACATTTCAAAAATCAATACAAAAAATAGATTTAATACCATAGAGGAAAGACTGCCTTCTATCAATTGCATGCTTTTATCATATCTATTCATATTCTTATTTCCTTGAGGCAAATTATATCAACAGGACTTTTTTAAGCCTGGGATCTTATTGCAAAAGGCCTGATGGAAGATAAAGTAAATCAATGTTTGTAATCATCACCTACCTTATGGATGTTTCCTTATCAGTAATCCCTCTCCTAGAAGACACATTGGAAAATTCAATCTCATTTATCATTAGACAGGGGTCTGTTTTATTTCTTTCAAGATCTGCCCCTACCCAATGAGAGGTGAGTGCCCTTGATGAGGGGAGGGGTGACTTTTTCTGACTCTGAATAAAGGTTCTGAAATCCGATGAAAGGCAAATGACTTGGGAATACTGAAGTCTTAGCTGTTCACTGGCCTGACCTTTTCTGCCAATCCCCTCAGCTTGAGGGATTATCTTTCATCCTAATACTTTAAGGTCATGACATCATAATGTCAAGCAACTCGTCTGTTTAGTAAATACTATACTTTTCTGAAGGATCTCCACTGGAATCTGTTACTCAGGCAGCATTTGGGTATTCAGAAGCATCTACTTCCGTTGCTGAGTGAGCCCTGAATGCAGGAGAACAACCGCTTGGGTGACATTTCTGAACACACACACTCCCTACCACCACCCCGCCTTTTACTGCATGGACTTTCCACCCATTGAGAATTGACCAAGACTTGTAGATTCCTGGCCAGATCCATTTCTAGGAAGATATCCTTGTCATCTTGTTTGGGACTATAATAAGATGTCCCCAAGAATTTATAAATTACAAAAGCACTATCGGCATCTTGATAGATCATTCATTCGGCAAGCAAGCATGCAAGCAAGTGAGCATTCACGAGAGCCTGCCAAGTGCCTGCTCTAGATGCTGGGCACAGAGCAGGAGAAAGACTGACAGGGTTCCTACTTTCATGGAGTTTATATCTTAATGGAAGAGACAATATTTAAAGCAAAGAGATACAAACAGTAAATACCAAATACTAATAAGCTAGTAAGCATTATGCACAAGCTAAAATAAAATGAAGTAATGGAGAGGACCAACTGGCTTCTTTAAACTGGAAGCTCAGGGAAGACCTTTCTGAGAAGCTGGCATTGAAACTGCTGCAATCTGGGGGTGCCTGGGTGGCTCAGTTGTTAAGCATCTGCCTTCGGCTCAGGTCATGATCTCAGGGTCCTGGGATCGAGCCCCGCATCGGGCTCCCTGCTCAGTGGGGAGCCTGCTTCTCCCTCTCCCACTCCCCCTGCTTGTGTTCCCTCTCTCACTGTGTCTCTCTCTGTCAAATAAATAAATAAAATCTTTTAAAAAAAAAGAAAGAAAGAAAGAAACTGCTGCAATCTGAATGAAAAAGAACTGTGGAGGTGGAGGAAACCCGAGGATGGGCAAGAGCATCCCAAATGGAGAGACTCCGAGATGGCAACAAGCATTAGACTGTCAGAGGGACACAAAATGCATCAGAACACAGATCCAAAGAAAACCAAATTAAATCCCAGACAAGCAAGATGGTGCTATGATTAAGTATCTTAACACATCTATGACTGGATCCATAAACGAGGACTATTCAATCAACAAAACATAGAAAATGGAGTCTGTGAGGCACGAAAAGAATTAGAACCCATCCAGACAGTCCCAAGGAGCCTAAGCCAATGGGATTTAAGTATCACAGTCCCATTAGTAAGTTGATCCCCATTATGAACTGGATGCAGCTGATTAGCTTAACCAGAAGCATGAAATATTTGATTAATGTAAATCCTCTCATTCTGATTCCACACTTACCAAGTGCTTCCTGATTCTGCCCTCAGAGAAAATATGCTCTCATAAGACTTCAAATAATTCGACACGGTGATTGCTCCGGGTTATATACAATGTGGGTTTCTAATCATCATTTGGTTCCCCCTGTAACTTGCTGGTTTGGAGAAAATGCTATGGACAAACTGATACAAGTACAGCAGCCCACATGGTTCTATTTCTCCTTGTGAATTAATGGGCCTGATGAAATCTATCTGCCTCCTCCTCATTTTAGTGTTTCTGGGGTCCTGATCACTGCTGGACCCCAAAAACACACATCTAATCAAGCCTCCATCTAGAGTAGCCCAGCCAAGTTCTAACTGGCCTTTCCTTAGCAGCCACTGTCTCCTGATGCTGAGGATATATATATATGTCTGGAGCTACCACATCTTCATCAAAAATGCCTGGTAAGTTCAACTGGGCATGACGAAGAAAGTTCATGCTCTGAACAAGCAATCAAGCTCACTGAAGTCCATCTTTGAGTTTATCATGCTATCTGAGATCCTTGGAAAGCAAATATCAGTGTCCTCATCTATAAAATGGAGGAGTTGGGCTAGGTCTTTTTTCATTGATTTTTAATGACACAAGGAATATATTAATGCATTTTCTCTGTAAGTGCATAAAACATTAGAGGAAACAACACCCCAATTGTTGTCTCCTGCTTCTGCTGCCCCAAGGTGAGCACTGTTACCACATATGAATCCTTCCAAATCTTTAAGCATTTATGTATGTCTACATACATATAGCTACTTATAAAATATAGTGTTGTTCACTTTATGTTTAATAAATGGTTCCACATTGCATATCTTGCTCTGTAATTTGTTTTCACTAAGCATTATATCTTGGAGATTTTTCCATATCAGAACATACAGCTCTCCCTTAGTCTCTTTAATTGTTGCATAATATTCCATTATATGACTACACTCTACATTTGTTCACTATTCATCAAGTGGGGGCTATTTAGACTTTTTCTAATGTTTATCCTCTACAAAACATTGCAGTAAATATCCTTGCTTATGCTTTATTGTGCAAATAAAAGAGAGTAGCTAGAATAGCTCCAGGAAGAGGCACTACCAAATGATGGCATCTGAGTCTAGACTCAAGTTCTAGTCCCTAGACCACCTGAATCATAAGAGTGTTTATTGGGACGCCTGGGTGGCTCAGTTGTTAAGCGTCTGCCTTCAGCTCAGGTCATGATCCCAGAATCCTGGGATCGAGCCCCGGATCAGGCCCCCTGCTCCGCGGGAAGCTTGCTTCTCCCTCTCCCACCCCCTTGCTTGTGTTCCCGCTCTCACTGTCTCTCTCTCTCTGTTAAAAAAAAATAATATAATAAATCTTAAAAAAAAAAGAGTGTTTATTAAAAATAGAGAAAGAAATACATAAGAAAAAAAGAAGGCAGCTTTCTTGGTCCCATCTCAGACCTTCCGAGCCAGAATTCATGGATGTGGGAGCCAGAAGCTATGCTTTAAACCCTTCAGGTGGTTTGCACAGTAAAGTGGGAGAACTCCTAGACCATGCGGCTCTGGTGCTGTCTCCAAAAATGTACTAACATGTTCACCTACCAACCACTTCCATGTGCAAGGCACCGCATTAGGAGCTTGACACATATGATCTTGTTGAATCGTAACTCCCACCATCCAGGACCAGAGCTGGGTGGCAGTTACATCTGGATTCCAATCCAGAGTTAGGTCTAAGAAAATATATGAGAGCCCATGGACACAGTGCTTCACACCCAGTACACCCCCAGAAGAGTTACCTTTCACCTCCACTTCCCACCCCTGTGACTATCCCTTCCATCCAGGTCTGTTTCCACCACTGCTCCCTCCCAGCGTGTGCTCTGATGAGCTCTGGATCATGCCAGAGGGAGACTGGCTTGCTGCTCCGACAGTTCGGTTTTCCTCTTATTTTCCCTCTGTCACTACCAAATCTTCCAGAAAAGCCTTTCTCCTTAGACAACAGGAGAGGAAAGGGAAGCTAAATGAGCAAAGACCCATGTCCATTGTGCTTAGAAGATCACAGAGCAGAAAAATCCATAAATATTAATATATTAATAATTATATTCAGTTAAGACTTTCCCATTAACCTTGAAAGGTAGGTACTGTTATCTGCATTTTATAGATAAGAAAACTGAGCACAGAAATGTGAAGAAATTTACCCAAGATCACTAACCAGGGAAAGGTAGACCCAGCATTCAAACCCAGGTCTGACTGCTGCCAAAGCTCAACTCACAAGCCTGCTTTATACTGTTTTTCGTCTCTAATCCATGTGTCTGTGATTTTTATCCTGCCCCCTTTCTGGACAGTTATGGAGGACTTCATTGCCGAAGTATAAGAAACAACCTTGAGCATGAAGTTTAAAGGAGTGTGGCCTACAGAAATCTTCATCAATTCATTTGGAAGTGTTCAGCAGGCATCACACATTATGCTGAGTCACATTAGGAATTCATGCCAGCCTATAATTCTTTACACTCTCTGGCATGCTAGCACCAGATGGATTTATGTACCACTAAACTTAGATAGCTTAAAACACCTCATTGCCTAAGCCCTCGGTAATGCTGATAAAATATATGTAGCTGCACTTATAAATCATTACCTTTACTTACATTTTAGAAATTGAAAATAATGTTTTCCAAGAAGTTGTTGGACAGTTGCAACTCACTAAAATGGACGGGCTATAGTTGCTTTCTATGCCCTGTATCTCTATACTAGATCACCTTTTACATAGTTACCATGGACTGAATTGTGCCCTCCCCTCAAAATTCATATGTTGAAGCCCTACCCCGTAATGTGATGATATCTGGGAACTTTGGGAGGTAATTAATTAGCCTCAGATGAGTTCATAAGGGTGGGGCCCTCGTGACAGGACCAGAGAGCTGTCTGTCTGTCATGGGAAGACATAGCAAGAAGGCAGCCATTTGCAAACCAGGAAGAGTTCTCACCAGAACCCTGCCATGCTCTGGCACCCGGATCTCAGTCCACCAACCTCCAGAACCATAAGAAAATAAATTTCTGTTGTTTAAGCCACACAGGCTCTAATATTCTGTTATGGCAGCCTAAGTTGACTAAGACAATAGCATTAGATCACTTTGTTTTGGTCATTTTATGAATTTCTTTGAAGATAAAATTAACAAACTATAGAAATGATCCCTGAAAGTATAGTCTTTAAATTAAGACACAAAAATTTTTTTATTTGTAACTTAGTTCAAATTTAGTTGAATGGAAGAATGTCCTTATTCTTAGAATGAAAAGCTTAAGCATTTAGCTTTAGTGAAGTATCAGGATGCCTACAACTTAATTTCAATGGTCCCTGAAAAACTTATAGAGAGATAAATTTATAAAATGTTAACAATTGTTGAATTTCAGTGAAGAGCATACAGGTACTCATTCCATTCTTCTTGCATTTTTCTGTAGATTTCAGTTTGAAAAAGGAGAAGTTGGAAGTGTATCAGTCAGATTCTGCTGTGCCATTGTTGTATAACAAACAGCTCCAGAATCTCAGCAGTTTACAACAAAAAGCTTTCATTGATTTCTCATCCACAGGCTTACAAATTGGCTAGGCAGCTCCACTTTAAGATGTAGGTCGAGTTTATTTCTGCTCTACAGATCCCTGTAGTGAGACAGGTAGCTACCCAGCATATGCTCATCTTGTAGCAGATGAAAGAGTCCAAGCAGTTAAGAGAAACATACCGTGTTTCTTCAGATTGGAATCACAATAGCCATTTCTTCCCATATCCCACTAGTCATATCAAGACATGGTCAAGCCCAACCTCAATAGGTCTAGAAAGCATATTATACTCACATGAACATAGCAAGTATGGGGAGAAAAGAAAGAATTGATGACAAGTAATACAATCTAGCACAGAGGAAACATTTCTGAAATATCAAAAAGCTCAGTGGGGACAAATATCAGAGAAAGAAGAGGAAGAGGGTATTTATACCTAATACAACATGATTTTTTTTTTTAAGTCAATTTTGAAAGATCAAAGGAGGCCTCACTGAAGAAGTCATGTTACAAAGCACATGGAGTCATAAAGGTGGATAAACGCTTTTTTCACTTTGCTTGATAATGGGGTATGCGAAGTGATTTTAACAAGGGGGTGGCTTTTTGAATACCACCAGCCTTCCAGTCATTCAAGATCCCAGACAACTGCCCTGATTCACGGTCTCTGCAGCCAGATACCCAGGAGGAACTCTGGGATAAAATTCAACCTTGAGAATGAGATCTTGCCATTTGCAACGACGTGGATGGAACTGGAGGGTATTATGTTGAGTGAAATAAGTCAAACAGAGAAAGACATGTGTCATATGATCTCACTGATATGAGGAATTCTTAATTGCAGGAAACCAACTGAGGTTTGCTGGAGTGGGGGGTGGGGTGGGAGGGATGGGGTGGCTGGGTGATAGACATTGGGGAGGGTATGTGCTCTGGTGAGCGCTGTGAATTGTGCAAGACTGTTGAATCTCAGATCTGTACCTCTGAAACAATGCAATATATGTTAAGAAAAAAAAAAGAAGAAGAAGGTAGCAGGAGGGGAAGAATGAAGCGGGGGAAATCGGAGGGGTAGACGAACCATGAGAGACGATGGACTCTGAAAAACAAACAGGGTTCTAGAGGGGAGGGGGGTGGGAGGATGGGTTAGCCTGGTGATGGGTATTGAGGAGGGCACATTCTGCATGGAGCACTGGGTGTTATGCACAAACAATGAATCATGGAACACTTCATCTAAAACTAATGATGTAATGTATGGGATTAACATAAGAATAAAAAAAAAAAAATTCAACCTTGAGCTGTGCTTTGGACTTCGACTTCTTTCACAATTAATTGTACTTCCCCGACACTGAGCAAATTACCCTGAAAATCAGCATTTCTTGTACTAATGCAGTCTCTAAGTACTAACTTTTCCTTAATGGCCATCACGATCACTTAAAGGAGTCTTTTCTGTATATTAAATTTTGACACAGCAATGTGTCCAAGTGAAATTTAAATTATGAGCAGTATAAAATCAAATATATAAACATATTGATATTGATATATACTTACATATATGTCATAACATATATTTCATATGTCAATATAAATATATTTATAAATATATATATTAAAAACCAAACGAATTCATAAAAAATTTTGTGTTCCTCTTCAGGGTAGCATTTATAATCAAAATAACTTATTAAGAGGAAAACAATGAAGGCCCAGAATAAAGCTCCTTTTATAAAACAGCTACATCACCAAGCAGATTATATTCCTGACCCTGAATTGAAGGAGTTTGTCAGCTTACTTTCCCAGTACATCAGCCCTGCTGGGCTTCAGTCCAGAAAGCCTCTCTGCTTTAGCTCACCTCATCTTTTACTGACCTTTACTCCCCAGATGTGTTTCTCATGTAACACGTCTGTGTACTTGACCCTGACCACTTTGATCAAACACAGAAGAGAAAGGAGTTAAAGGAGAAAGCTTCCCTTACTAAGCAAACAACAGGAAATCCTCATATTTCAGAGCCTTTTGTTTTTAATAATATTTCTCTTAAACTTACCTATTGAAAAATTAGTTTCACCAGTAGCATGGAGTTCTGAAAGTTCCAGTTTGAAATTAATTTTATACTTTATAAGATTTTAATTGCTATGAAGTTTTGTTTCATCCTTCCTCTTATTGAGAATCTTATTGCAAAAATATTCATTTGTTGTCAGCTCTGGTAAAATGCTAAGCCTTATAGTGGAAAATTTAAATGGCAGAGAGCTTCCTTCTATTTTGTAATTTAATGTGTAAATAAAGTCAAATCTTAACAACTAGTCATTTCACTACACTTGTTCATCATTCAAATTGACTACCAGAAGAAAAGAAAGATTATCTTTTTGTTTGCTTCAAACCTTTTTATAAAACCATTTAACTTTGTTCCCATTGATTCAAGCAATAAGAGACCTGATGTTCCTTGAACAACTTATATTTGAAAATGCTTTTTGCTTCCTGAAAATATTCAAGTTTTATAACATTAGGACTTTTTTTCAATAAAGTGGAGTTCAAGAATATAGGCAAATCTCTCACCAGGGACTTTTGAAATATTGCAATATATCAGCCATTCAATTTAAACTAAAAATAGTTTCTTTTATACTATACATTTTCTTAAGGTCTGATAGATTTATACTTCCCTCTATAAAACCAATTAATTTTTGCTAATAGGCATCCATTACTAATATACACTAATATCTCAGTGTTTGTTTTAAATACACAGTAAGGTGCCAATTAAAATTAAATCCTTTTTCAGTTCTTTGAATTCTGTCAGAGCAGTGACTCTATGCATATGGGAACAGTCCTAGTTAGCCACAAAACAACCCCAACAATATACTGATAAATTAAAACTGAAATACGTGTATGACCTGATTTTTCTCCAAGTTCCAGGTCACCTAAAAAGTAATTACTCACACTTTACTGACTTTTTCATCTAAGACCCTCCCCTAAGTATTTCTAGGATTCCCCATGGGTGTTTGCCAGATAGCCCACAAGCTCTGCATAATCCACTGTGCCCCACTTCTCCTCAAGGCTCTACTGGACTCTGCATCTGCTCCTCCTCCAGCAATGGAGGATGACAGTACATTGTGAAGCTGGGGGATACCTCTCCCCACTGTATACACCCACTTGGATGTTTGCTTATTCTCTTGATGTCTTAGAGAAATTTAAGTGAAAATCCTTTCCTGTTTCTCCTGGCCCACATAGAACTTACACATGAGACCAAAGAGGGATAGCCTGTGAGATAAATCTAAATAACACAGACAGGTTGCATTAGAATTCCCCTTTCCAAGTGTCAACTTATATGGCAAGAATGAATTCTTCTCCTGGAGGAGTTCTTAGTCCTTATGCTTATCAGCTTCCCATCCCTTAGGGCTAACCCAACATTTTCCACATGACTCCAGAAATATCTGGATCCCACTTTAAATATAAGACCACTGGTCCCAGTGATTACCTGCATCCAAAGTAATACATAGGGGTGCCTGGCTGGCTCAGTCAGTAGAGCATGCCACTCTTGATTGTGGGGCTGTAAGTTCAAGCCCCATGTTGGGTATAGAGATGACTTAAAAATAAAACATTTTAAAAATAAATAAATAAAGTACTATGTACATTTGACCAAAACATTTTCAAAACTACTACTCGCATATTAAAATAAAAACTTCCAACTTTCATAACTTAGCTTTCGAGATGCATGTTGTAGTAGACATTTGTGTGTTTTCTGACTGAAAACTTTCTTTTTTTGGCAAGTTTTTAAGCTTCAGAGTCTTGTATCTTCAAGGTAGAACCCAGGAAACTCAGCCTCCCTTGTAGCTAAGGCTCGAACATGTGACCTAGATTTTACCAATATGTTGTTTACAGTGAGACTTCAATTTGGAAGTGAGCAACTTGAGAAAAGAGTTCTGCACACAACCCAACGTGGTGGCAAGGCTTACAGCAGAACTGTACGGCTTTCTCAGAGACTTAATCTATGAAGAGATCAAAGTGAGAGACAAAGAGTCTCTTATTTCTGTTCGCCTTTGTTAGCAGGATTCCAGAGTGCTCCTAATAGCAGCCTCAATATTCTAAGAAGCTTTCACTGCAACAGCTCTTCCTATGTTTCTCACAGCCTTTCCGAGTTACCCGGGACTCAAACATGAACCCAATAGTAACTACACTCTATTCAGAGTATGTCTTCCTGATTGATGACTAAGTTTTGTCCACTGGGTATTTTCAGCAAAATTGGCTTATTCTTCCCCAAATAAGATCCCTCAAGGCTCCTACATACAGGTATGTGGTGGGCCTACCCCATAATTTCACTCTAGTCACACTCAAACCCCACTTAGACTCAAGCCTGAGTCCCTACTTTATTAATATCTTAATGATTAAATTACCAACGAATGAGCATATTCTAACAAGTTTAAACATGTTTAAGCAAATAATCAAATAATGAATGCATATGGGAACAGTCCTAGAATATAGGCAAATCTCTCACCAGGATCGCAAAAAAAGGTCTTTTCACTACTAGAACAATTCCAAGCCCCATCCTACAATTGCAAGAGGTCCCCCATCTTTTTCCCCAGGTTCTACTGAGATTACCAAGGACCTCCAGTATTGTTTACTTAAAGAGTTAATTCCCATTTATAATTATCTGAGCCTCGTCAGACAGCCCAACAGCCCTGGCAGTTTCTTCCAATAGGAGTCACAACCACCCAGACAGGGCACCTGGGTCGTTCAGTTGGTTAAGCGTCTGCCTTTGGCTCAGGTCATGATCCCAGGGTCCTGGGATCGAGCCCGCATCAGGCTCCTTGCTCAATGGGGAGCCTGCTTTTCCCTCTCCCTCTGCTTCTTCCCCTGCTTGTGCTCTCTCTCTCTGACAGATAAATAAATCTTTAAAAACAAAACAAAACAAAAGGACCACCCAGACAAATGGCCCATCTGCTGTTGTTATTGTAGTTCTGTCAGTGCTAGGCCAGAGATGTTCAAGTATGAGCCACATTTTGTGCCCAGAACCAGCCTCTCTTAGGATTGCTCTAAGCCCGGCCAGACTCACCTTGTTGACTTTTCAGAAGGATAACTAAAAAGCAAACTCTATGCTCCGGAAGAGACCATCTCAAATTCTTAGGTATTCAATCCTTAACAAATCCGATCAAGGACACTAATAGTCCTGATTGAATATCTTTTAGGAAAACTATTTCTATCCCCTCTTTTAGAAGTAAAATATGTACATCTAATTGATATTTACTAAATAGAACACAATGTGTGCATTCTCAGATTCAAGGTAACCTCATACCTTTATCTGAGAGCAATGGGTGGGTGTTTCCTGATCTTACTGACCCAGAATGAAAGAGCCTATTCTGAAGAACTTCCTTAACAAAGAGAGTCCATTCCAAAGGTAAAGACATTTTTACCTCCATAAAGCCAAATTGCCAGCCACCTTGAAAAGAATAGTTTCCTCAGTAAATCTTTTAAAAGGTAGAGTCCTTCTGGGTAGTTTTTTAAATCTAAAAACAATGCTTTCTTACCTAAAAAAATCATTTTAAAGCCTTTTTAAATTGTTTTATACATGTATTTTTTGAAAAGTACTACCTGCAGATGATCTAAAATTCAAAATACCCTAAGTAGATTTCTCTCCCACCCCATTTGACTTCTCAAAAACAACCACTCTTTGCAATATTTTATAATCCTTCTAGAGGTTGTAGAAGAATCAATGCCAGCATAATACTTCTTTGGAAGTCTCTTGAGTCAACTTCTTCTCCTTCATTTACAACTTTCCACATGTTGAGATTCTATGGTGTGGCAGTTTCTGTATTTTTGTCTAGTCCTTATAATTATTTTGATCTGCTACCTTACCATCAAGTAGGCTCTTTCACTTTTCTTCCTCTTCCCAGAAATAGATCTACCCATACATATAATTGGATTTTTTTCTCTTTATCCTTTATCTGGATCTCAAAGAGATATTTGCATACCCATGTTCATGACAGCATTATTCACAATAGCCAAGAGGTGGAAGCAACCTAAATGTGCATCAACAGATTAATAAATAAAGAAAATGTAGTGTGTACACACACACACACATACAGGAATACTATTCAACCATAAAAAAGAAAGAAATCCTGTTAATGCTACAAAAATGAACTGCGAGGATACAATTTTATTATGCTAAATGAAATAAGTCAATAACAAAAGGACAAATGTGGTATGATTCCAGTTATATGAGGTGTCTAAAGTTGTAATCAAAGTCATAGAAACAGAATGTAGAAGGTTGGTTGTCAGGAGCTGAAGTGAGGGGAAAATGGAGAGGTGCTGTTCAATGCATAGAGAGCCACATTCATGCAGGATGAAAAAGTTCTAGAGATCTGCCGTACAACAGTGTGCTGCTAGTTAACAATACTGTGCTGTACACTTAAAATTTTTGAAAAAGAGAGACTTCATGTGATTTTTTTTACCACAGTAAAAAATATTTAGCTGGGAGGGACAATTATCAAAAAAATATCTGAAATGTTAGGCAAGGATGAATGCTATGAAGAAAAATAAAAACCAGGGTAAAAGGATAAAGAGAAAAAATCCAATTATATGTATGGGTAGATCTATTTCTGGACTCTCCAGTGTGTCCCATTGATCTATAAGTGTATCTATCATTATGCCAAATGACACTGTCCTTCTTTTTAAGTATTTTATCAAGGAAGGTATGATTGGCATACAAAACTCTGTACATATTTTACTTTAAATATCTTATAGTTTTATTTGCCAATTATACCTCAATAAACCTGGGAGTAAAACTATAATTCGAGAATTCCGTGAAAATTTTTTTAAAAGGCTGGTGTTTGGGGGAAAAAAATCTGTGCATATTTAATGTATACAACTTGAAGAATTTAGAGTTAAGTATATATCCATAATACCATAACCACAATCTATGCTTTACACATATCCGTCTATAAATTATTTTTTTAATCCATCACCTACAAAAGTTTCCTCCTGTTGTCTTTATTTATTGTGTGTGTGATTAGAACATTTAATATAAGATCTATCCTCTCAGCAAATTTTAAGTATATAATACAATATTAATGAGGAATCTAACATAGTCATACTAATAGAAGCAGAGAATAGATGAATGGTTGCAAGGGCCTGGGAGGAGGGGGAAACAAGAGGATTAGTCAAAGAATACAAAATTTCAGTCTTTCAAGATGAATAAATCCTAGAGATTTACTGGGCAGCATAGTGCCTTTATTTAACAAGACAGTTTTAGACACTATTTTTGAAGCCATATAAAAACACTGATTATTGAAGCCATATAAAAATTCTTGAAATCCAGTAGCACAAAAAAGCTTTATTCTTTTTTAAAATTGTTTTGGCTATCTGGGATCATTGTATTTTCACATAAATTTTAGAATCAGCTTATCAATTTCTACTAAAAATTTCTTAAAGGATTTGGATTGGGATTGAGTTAAACGTCAATTTATTTGTGTAGAATTGACATTTTAACAATATTGACTCTTCCAATCTATGAGCCTGGTATATATCCCTCCACTTATTTATGTCTTCTTTATAATTTTCTCAACATTGTTTTGTTGTATTTAGTATACAGGTCTTGAACATCTTTTGTCAAATATATCCCTAAATATCTCATATGCTGGTGCAAATGTGAAGAGTATTGTTTATTTAATTTAAATTCTTGTATTTTGTATATTGATTTAGTATCCCACAAGTTGCTAAGCTCACTTATCACTTCTAGTTGCTTTTTATAGATTCACTGGGATTTTCTACATAGACTATTATGTTTTCTGTGAATAAAGACAGTTTTACATTTTTTTCCAATCTGTATGACTTTCATTTTTCTTACCTTATTTTGCTGGCTAGGGCATTTATTCTAAGGCTAAATAAAAGTAGTGACAGTAAACATTTTCCCTTGATTCCAATGTTAAAAGGACATCATCAGTCTTTAATCATTAGATACGATGTTGGCTGTAAGTTTTTAATAGCTATTCTTTATCAGGTGGGAAAATCCCTTGTGTTCTTAGTTTTCTGAGAGTTGTATCAGGAAGCTATGCTGAATTTTGTCAAATGCTTTTTCTTTTTAGTTTTTTATCATTATTATTTTTTTTAGAGAGAGAGAGAGAGAGAGCATGGGTGGGGGGGGGCAGAGGGAGAGAGAGAATCTTTTTTTTTTCTAAAGATTTTATTTATTTATTTGAGAGAGAGAGAATGAGAGACTGAGAGCACGAGAGGGAAGAGGGCAGAGGGAGAAGCAGACCCCCTGCTGAGCAGGGAGCCCGATGTGGGACTCGATCCCGGGACTCCAGGATCATGACCTGAGCCGAAGGCAGTCGCTTAACCAACTGAGCCACCCAGGCGCCCGAGAGAGAGAGAATCTTAAGCAGGTTCCATGCCCAGCACAGAGCCCAACACATGACTTGATCTCTCAACCCTGAGAGCATAGCCTGAGCCAAAATCAAGAGTCAGACACCTAACTGAGTCACTCAGGTGCCCCTATGACATTTCTTGTAGTACTGCTCTGCCGGTAATAAATTCTAGCAACTTTTGTATGTCTGGAAAATACTTTGATTTTACCTCCATTTTTAAAATATATTTCAGCTGGGTGTAGATTTCTAAAATAATAGGGATTATATCATTTGGTACTTTAAACTTGATGCTCTACTACTTTCTGGTTTGCACTCTGTCATATGTATTTTTGTTTTTCTGTATGTAATATGTCATTTTCCTTTGACTGATTTAATTATGTTCTGTTTATTCCTGCTTTTAAGCAATTTAATTATCTCCTTTGTATGGTTTTCTTCATGTGTCCTCTGACTGGGGTTTGTTAAGCTTTTTATATTGATGGGGTTTACTGTTTTCTCAAGTTGGGTAATATTTCAGCCATTATTTCTTCAGACATTTTTTTCCGCCTTCCTCCCATCTCTCTTTTTTCCTTCTGAGACTCCAACGGCATGCATGTAAAGATACTGACAGTCTCCCACACTTTACTAGGGTTCTGTTCACTGTTCTTTTTTTTCTCTCAGTGTTTCATTTAGGATAGTTTCCATTACTGTGTCTTCAAGTTCTCTAATTTTTCCTTCTATAGTGTATAATCAACTGTTTAATTCCATTCAGTGTATTTTTATCTCAAACATCATATGTTTCATCTCTAGAAATTCAATTTAGGTCTATTTATATCTTTCATCTCTCTCTTCATCATGCTCATGCCTTTCTCTGCCTTTTTCAAAATATGGAGTATAATAGCTGACTTATTGTCCTTTTCTACTAATTCTATCATCTATCTAATTCCACCATTTATGTTTCTATTAATTGACTTTTGTCTTCATTATGGATATTTTACTATCTCTTTGAATGCCTAGTAATTTTTTATCAGATGCCAGACATTGTGGTTTTTACATTGTTGGATACTGGGTGCTTTGTATTCCTTTAAATATTTTTGGACGTTTTTCAGGGATGCAGAAATTTTCTTGGAAATGAATACTAGTTTTTTCTCTTTACATATTTTTAGGCTCTGTTCCAAGATGTGGTTAATTTACTTGAAAACAGATATTTTGAGATTTTCTTCTAAGCTTTATTAGGCAGGTTTAAACAGCCATTAGTCTAGGGCAGGGCTCAGCAAACTTTTTGTAAAGACCACATCGTTAAGAGCTAGGCTTTGTGGGCCACATATAACCTGTTGCATACTCTTCTTTACTTGCCTTCAACAACCCTTTTAAAAAGTAAAACCAGGGAGCTGGGTGGTGGGGGGACAGTTTAAATAGATGATGGGGATTAAGGATTGCACTTGTGATGAGCACCAGGTGTTATATGTAAGTGTTGAATCACTAAATTGTACACCTGAAACTAATACTACACCATATGTTAACTAACTGGAATTAAATAAAAATTGTTAAAAATAAAAATAAAAAAGTAAAACCATCCCTAGTTGCACAAAAAAGGCCAGATTTGACCTGCATGTCATAGTTTTCTACCCTTCATCCAGGGCTAATTTGACTCTTCACTAAATTCCTTGGGAATAAAAAGGCCTTTCCACTCTTACTGGTGGAAACAAAAGCCATTTCTGGAACCATGTGAGTTCCATGGGATGTTCTGCCTGATCCTTTCTGAATAAATATCTGAGAGCCACGTCTCCAGAACTCTCTCACTGGGCACTGTCTTCTCTCCAGTACTCTGCCTTTTCCATTTTAAGTGCCTTGGCCTCCATGAATTCTGCACTCTATCTCCTCAACCAAGAGAGAGTGCCAGTTTCTGCTTGGGCTCTCCTCCCTGCAATGAAGCCTAGAAACTCCCATTAGCCTGTAGCTTGGATAATCATTGGGCTCACCTGGCTTGTGCCCTTCTCTCAACGATCACTTTTCTATACTGCCTGTTGCCCAATATCTGAAAACCATTGTTTCATATCTTTTGTCTGGTTATTTAGTTGTTTAAGATAAATCTCATCCGTGGTTAATTCATCATGAACAAAAATGGCAGTCAAGAATATAATTTTAGAAATTGAGGAAGACACAAAAAGATGGAAAAATATTCCATGCTCATGGATCAGAAGAATAAACATTGTTAAAATGTCTATGCTACCCAGAGCAATCTATACCTTCAATGCCATCCTGATCAAAATTCCAATGACATTTTTTAAAGTGCTGGAACAAACAATCCTAAAATTTGTATGGAATCAGAAAAGACCCCGAATCACCAAGGAAATGTTGAAAAAGAAAAATAAAGCTGGAGGCATCACGTTGCCCGATTTCAAGCTATATTACAAAGCTGTGATCACCAAGACAGCATGGTACTGGCACAAAAACAGACATACAGACCAATGGAACAGAATAGAGAACCCAGATATGGACCCTCAACTCTATGGTCAAATAATCTTTGACAAAGCAGGAAAAAACATGCAATGGAAAAAAGACAGTCTCTTCAATAAATGGTGCTGGGAAAATTGGACAGCCACATGCAGAAGAATGAAACTCGACCATTCTCTAACACCATTCGCAAAGATAAACTCAAAGTGGATGAAAGACCTCAATGTGAGACAGGAATCCATCAAAATCCTAGAGGACAACATAGGCAGTAACCTCTTTGACATCGGCCACAGCAACTTCTTTCAAGATACATTTCCAAAAGCTAGTGAAACAAAAGCAAAAATGAACTTTTGGGACTTCATCAAGATAAAAAGCTTCTGCACAGCAAAGGAAACAGTCAACAAAACAAAGAGGCAACCCACAGAATGGGAGAAGATCTTTGCAAATGACACTACAGATAAAGGGCTGGTATCCAAAATCTATAAAGAACTTCTCAAACTCCACACCCAGAAAACAAATAATCAAGTCAAAAAGTGGGCAGAAGATATGAAAAGACACTTCTCTGAAGAAGACATACAAATGGCTAACAGACATATGAAAAAGTGTTCATCATCATTAGCCATCAGGGAAATCCAAATCAAAACCACACTGAGATACCACCTTACACCAGTTAGAATGGCAAAAATGGACAGGGAAAGAAACAACAAATGTTGGAGAGGTTGTGGAGAAAGGGGAACCCTCTTACACTGTTGGTGGGAATGCAAGTTGGTACAGCCACTTTGGAAAACAGTGTGGAGGTTCCTCAAAAAGTTAAAAATAGAGTTACTCTATGACCCACCAATTGCACTACTGGGTATTTACCCCAAAGACACAGATGTAGTGAAAAGAAGGGCCATATGCACCCCAATGTTCATAGCAGCAATGTCCACAATAGCCAAACTGTGGAAAGAGCCAAGATGCCCTTCAACAGATGAATGGATAAAGAAGATGTGGTCCATATATACAACGGAATATTACTCAGCCATCAGAAAAGATGAATACCCAACTTTTACATCAACATGGATGGGACTGGAGGAGATTATGCTAAGTGAAATAAGTCAAGCAGAGAAAGTCAATTATCATTATGGTTTCACTTATTTGTGGAACATAAGGAATAACATGGAGGACATTAGGAGAAGGAAGGGAAAAATGGGGGGGGGGAATTGGAGGGAGAGATGAACCATGAGAGACTATGGACCTGAGAAACAAACAGGGTTTTAGATGGGAGGGGGGATTGGTTAGCCCGGTGATGGGTATTAAGGAGGGCACGTACTGCATGGAGCACTGGGTGTTATACAAAAACAATGGATTGTGGACCACTACATCAAAAACTAATGATGTATTGTATGGTGACTAACATAACATAATAAAATTTAAAAAATATATATATATATAATTTTAAAATATTTACATAAAATTAAATATTAAGCTCAAGCAAAAGCATCAGTTTTTTTCTATGACTTATATAATTAAAATTATGCTCACATATTACATAAACCACAAGAAGAAAATATTTTCCCCTATGACCCAGCAATTGCACTACTAGAAACAAAGAAAGAATTGCACCCAAAGAAAACAAACATAGCGATGCAAAGGGGCACCTACACCTCAATGTTTATAGCAGCAATGTCCACAATAGCCAAACTATGGAAAGAGCCCAGATGTCCACTGACAGATGAATGGATAAAGAAGATGTGGCATGTAGACACACACACACACACACACACACACAATGGAATATTATTCAGCCATCAAAAAAAATATATCTTACCATTTGCAGTGATGTGGATGGAACTAGAGGTTCTGATGCTAAGTAAAATAAGTCAATCAGAGAAAGACAATTATCATATGATTTCACTCATATTTGGAATTTAAGAAACAAAACAGAGGATCATAGGGGAGGGGAGGGAAAAATAAAATAAGATGAAATCAGAGAGGGAGATAAACCGTAAGAGATTCTTAACTCTAGGAAACAAACTGAGGGTTGTTAGAGGAGAGGTGGGTGGGGGGTGGGGTAACTAGGTGATGGGCATTAAGGAGGGCATGTGATGTAATGAGCACTGGGTATTATATACAACTGATGAATCACTGAACTCTACCTTTGAAACTAATGTAAGGAAAACTAAGGAAATATTAAGATGAAAAATTTTCAATTTTTTTTCTAAAGATTTATTTATTCATTCATAAGTTTTGGAGAGAGTGCACATAAGCAGGGGCAGGGGAGAGAGATAGAAGGAGAGGGAGAGAGGAAGTAGACTCCCAGAGCCCAACATGGGGCTCAGTCTTACGACCCTGAGATCATAACCTGAGCCAAAACCAAGATGCTTAACGGAATGAACCACCCAGGTGCCCTAACAAATTTTTTATTTAATTGTACCATTTCCTGAGAATGAAGTAGTTGTTAAAAATTATCATTAGCTAAAAAGAGGAAGCTATAAGATATGTGTCACCTAGATGTTGTAATAAGACATACTCTTATTTTTTAAATTTTGGAATATGGACCAGACATCATATTTTATATGTAAGTAAGCTTTATATTCAAAATAGCAATAGATATTTTTAGGGTTCTAAACAATTTGGTTTTGAAAAAAAATAAAAGAGTTTCACTTATTAAAAACTAGGACAGCGGGCGCCTAGTGGCTCAGTTGGTTAAGCGACTGCCTTCGGCTCAGGTCATGATCCTGGAGTCCCGGGATCGGGTCCCGCATCGGGCTCCCTGCTCGGCGGGGAGTCTGCTTCTCCCTCTGACCCTCCTCCTTCTCATGCTCTCTGTCTCTCATTCTCTCTCTCTCAAATAAATAAATAAAATCTTTAAAAAATAAAATAAAAAAAAACTAGGACAGCAATTTATATTTAAAGCCTCTAAATGTATAGAATAAATAAATTCAACTTACATGGGCCTTTTAAGAATCATCAGCTAATTGCTCTGAATACCTCTAATGACTTCTTTCAGATTTTGTTTAGAATGCCAATTATTCTAAATGACATGTTCACTATAATTTTAAGTCTTCCCTATTTTAAAACTATTTCAACTTGTGGTAATATTGCTTTCCAGCAATTAAGCTAAAAATGTGCCTTAAATATTCAACATTAGAACCTAAATTACATGGGCAATAACATCTCATCCATGAATTTCCAAGAAAAACCCTTTTTAGAATTTAACTGACTAACCATACTTCTTCCACTAACTGAAAAAATAATACTCCTCAGAAGAGCTTACATTAAAATGCCACTTCTAACATGGGATAAATTGACAGAAAACAAGTCTACCTTCATTAGAAGGTACTAAGGTCATTCTAGTGCTATACTCAAATAATTCAATTTCATGTTCTTATCAATGAACTATATCATTTTTACAGAAATTACCTTAGCCCATGCTAGGCTTTCTGGAACACAAGGAAGTATAATATGCATGTTTCCTGCCTTGAGGTAACTGACAATCTGGTTGTAAGAGAAGTCATACAAATATAGGAAATTAAATAATGCAGGAGATTTAATAAGTAATTTGTTATTTAGTAAAAACAATGCCATTTATTAAAATTCTAAAAAGTCAGCCATTTTACACATATTTGTCTAATCCTCTCAAAAACTATTTAAGATGAGGGGGACCTGGGTGGCTCAGTTTCTTAAGTGTCTGACTCTTTCTGCTCAGGTCATGGACACAGGGTCATGGAATTGAGCCCTGCTTCAGGCTCAGTGTTCAGTATAGAATCTGCTTGGAATCGCTCTCTCTGCCCCTCCCCCAGCTCACTCTCTAAATAAATAAATAAATAAATTCTTTTAAAAAATTATTTAAGATGAGCATATTAAATAGAACTCAAATAACATCTCTTCCTTCTCCTCCTTTCCCATTCTCTGTCTCTCTCTCTCTTTCACTCACTCACTCACTCACATTTTTCCTTCTCCTTTCACATCGGCTTCATTCTCTAAAGATCAATGGCTACCCAAACCTGAAACTCTGACCAGAATCATCTGGGGCTTGCATCCTTATACTCCCACACCAGAGAGAAAAGAGAGCTTTTCTCTCCCAGCTTTACTTTGGAAAAAAAAAAATCTGAGGGGAAAAATTCTAAGTGGTCTGCCTTAGATCAGATGTTCACATCTTGGAGTGATGATTGTCGCCATAGAGATGAAAAACAATAATGGGTCTAAAGAGAAGTTTCCATTACCACTAGGAGAAGGAGAAACACAATAAAGTCCTTCGAAGGGGCGCCTGGGTGGCTCAGTCGGTTAAGCATCTGCCTTCGGCTCAGGTCATGATCTCAGGGTCCTGGGATCAAGCCCCGCATTGGGCTCCCTGCTCAGTGGGAAGCCTGCTTCTCCCTCTCCCACTCCCCCTGCTTGTATTCCCTCTCTCGCTGTGTCTCTCTCTGTCAAATAAATAAATAAAATCTTAAAAAAAAAAAATTTTTAAGATATAACACATATTACGCAATTCATCCTTTTAAGGTATACCATTCAATTTTTATTATATTCACCAGAATTGTGCAACCATCACCACAATGACTCTTAAAACATTTTCATTCCCCACGTCAGGCTCCCTGCTCAGTGAGGAGTCCACTTCTCCCTCTCCCTCTGCCCCTCCCCCTGCTCCTTTGTCCTGTCTCTCTGTCTCTTGCTCACTCTCTCAAATAAATAAATAAAATCTTTAAAAAAAAATTTTTTTTAAAGAAATGTGCATTTATATTATCTCTTATAATTACATACTTACCTTTACCACTGCTTTGTGTTTTCTAGTGTACAACTGAATTAAGGTCTGGGATCATTTGCTTTCAGCCTGAAGCACTTCCTTTAGTATTTCAGGTAAGGTGGATCTCCTAGCAATGAAATGTCTCAGTTTTTGTTTATCTGAGAATGTCTTTACTTCACTTTCTTGCAGAATGTAAGATTATTAGTTGGTAATTTTTTTCTTTCAGCTTTGAATATGTCATCCCACTATGTTCCAGCCTACATTGTCTCTGATTAGAAGTCATTCATTAATCCTACTGGAGTTTCCTTGTATGTGAAAAGTCATTTTTCTCTCACTTGTTTCAAGATTTTTCTCTGTTTTGGCTTTCACCATTTTTACTAAGATATGTCTGGGTGTGGACCTCTTTGTGTTTATCCTACTTGAGTAGGATAAAATCCATCTCACTAGAAAGGAACAGTCAAAATGCTGTGTTCTAAAGTATCTTTAAATAATTCATTTCTGGGGTGCCTGGGTAGCTCAGTTGGTTAAGTATCTAACTCTTGATTTCTGCTCCGGTCATGATCTCAAGGTTGTGGGATCGGGCCTGGGTCAGACTCTGTGCTGGGCATGGAGCCTGGTTGGGGTTCTCTCTCTCCCTCTCTCGCTGCCCCTCCTCCCCCTAAAAAACTCCATTCATTCATTCATTCACTCATTCATTCATTCATGTGTGTGATTATGCTATCAAATTAATATGCATGCAGATAGATTTATTTATTTCTATTAGTTTTTAATGTTTAAGGGTTCTTTTTTATTTTTGTTTTTAATTATGTAAACCAACATAGCAAAGTCAAAAAATATAAGAAGGTGTATTCACAAAAGACTATCATTGGTCCTGTCTCCTCCTCCTTGCCCCCCGCAAAGTTCCTTCTAAGTAACCATTTTTGCTTATTGTGGTTAATCATCCTGCCATTTTTTTAAATATAAGAATAGGCATATAAGTATTCATATTCCCCTTTTCTTATATAAAAGATAGCACTTGGACAAAACATTCCTCACCTATATCTTCTTTATTCCTTTTTAAACTACACAGTACTCCATTGTGTGGATGTACCATAGTGTATTCAATCTGTCCACTGTTGGTGGACATTTTGGTAGTATTTTTTCAGTGTATTAGTTTTCTATTGCTGTATAGCAAATTATCACAAATTCAGTAACCTAATAAAAAAAAATTATTATCTCACAGTTTCCGTGGGTTGAGAGTCTGAACACAGGTTATCTGGGTCTACTGCTCTGCATCACACCAGGCTGAAATCAAAGTATTAGCCAAGTCTGTGATCTCACGTGAAGCTTGGAGTCCTCTTCCAAGTTTACTGGTTGTTAGCAGAATTCAGTTATTTGTGGTTTTAAAGTGAAGTTCCCATTTTCTTGCTAGCTGTCAGCTGGGATGATAGTACTCAAGACCCTTTCCAGAGGTCCTCTCACATATGGGAGTTGACTTCTCCAAGGCCATCAAGACAATCTTTTTTAAGGATTCACCTGATTAGGTCAGACCTACTCAGAATGATCTTCCTTTAGACTAGCTCTAAGTCAGCTGATTAGGGACCTTAATTATGACTGAAAGATTCCTTTACCTTTGCCATATAATGTAGCCTAATCCTGAGATTGCTATCCTATCATATTCACAAATTCTACCTGCACTCAAGAGGAGGGGATTATACAAGGTATACATGGAGTAGGGGTGAGAATCTTAGGTCTATCTTAGAATTCTGTCTACCACATTTAGCATTACAAATAATGCCTGGCTGGCTCAGTCAGTGGGAACATGTGACTCTTGATCTTGGGGTGGTAAGTTCGAACCCCATGTTGGGTGTGGAGATTACTCAAATAAATTAATGAAACTTTAAAAACAAAACAAAAAACAATGCTACAATGAAAGCTCTGTGTATATGTTATTTTATTTTATATTTTTGCTGGTTATCTTTGAGAAAAATTCCTATAAGAATTATGCATGCGTAATTTTGCTATGTATTGCCACAAAGTTTCCTCCACAGAGGTCAGACAATTTTATATTCCCATTAGCAATGTAAGAAAGAGTTTCCAAACAGCTTCACTAACAGACTATACGTCAAACTTCTAGGTTTTGCCAATCTGATTGGCAACAAATAGTATTTTACTGTAATTTAAATTTGTATTTTTTTATTATGAGATAATTTAAGCATAGTTCTCATATACTTAAGGGACATTTTGAGCTTTGAGCATGATGTATTCAAGCTTTTCAAGCTGAAAAAGAAAATTTGGCACTGGGGAAAAGTATGAGAAGACATTGGCTTTTTGAAAAGTTCATAAAACCTATGGATCTACTCCAAAAAAAATTTTTATCTAAAAATACCTGAATCTTTTGCACGGCAAAGGAAACCATCAACAAAATGAAAAGGCAACCTACTGAGTAAGAGAAGATATTTGCAAATAAATTATCCAATATAAATCCAAAATCTATAAAGAACTCATACAATTTAACACCAAATAATAATAATAATCCAATTAAAAATGAGCAGAAGACCTGAATAGACATTTTTCCAAAGAAGACACACAGATGGCCAAAAGACACATGAAAAGATGTTCAACATCACTCATCATCAGGGAAATGCAAATTAAAACCACGATGAGGTATCCCCTCACACCAGTCAGAATGGCTAGTAGCAAAAAGACAGGAAATAACAAGTGCTGATGAGAATGTGGAGAAAGGGGACCCATGGGCACTGTTGGTGGGAAAGTAAATTGGTGCAGCCACCATGAAAAATAGTGTGGAGTTTTCTCAAAAAAATTAAAAATAGAAATACCACACAACCCAGTAATTCCACTTCTGGGTATTTACCCAAAGAGAACGAGAACATTAATTCAAAAAAATATGTGTTCCCCTATGTTTATTGAAGCATTATTTACAATAGCCAAGATATGGAAGCAACCTATGTCCATGGTAGACGAATGGACAAAGAAGAAGTGGTATATATAGTAGACCTTAAACAACAGAGGGGGTTGGGAGACCGACATTTGTCCAGTCTAAAATCCACATAGAACTTTTGACTCCCGAAAAACTTAGCTACTAATAGCCTACTCTTCACCAGAAAACTTAGTGATGACATAGTCAATGAATACATATTTAGTATGTTATATGTATTACATACTGTATTCTTAAAATAAAGTAAGCCAGAGAAAAGAAAATGGTTTTAAGAAAGTCATAAAAAAGAGAAAATATACTTACAGTACTGTATTCATTGAAAAAAATTAACTTACAAGTGAACACATGCAGTTCAAACCCATGTTGCTCAAGGATCAACTCTATATACAATGGAATATTTCCCAGCTATAAAAAAGACTGAAATCTTGCCATGTGAGACAACTTGAATGGACCTAGAGGGTATTATGCCAAGTGAATTAAGTTAGAGAAAGACAAATACCACATGATTTCACTTATATGTGGAATCTAAGAAGCAAAAGAAACTAACAAAATAGAAACAAACTCATTAATACACAGAAAAAAACAATGGTTGCCAGAGGAAAGAGGGTGGGAGGATAGGCAAAATAAGTGAAGCAGATTGAGAGGTACAAACCTTCAGTTATAAAATAAATAAGTCAGGGGCGCCTGGGTGGCTCAGTTGGTTAAGCGACTGCTTTCGGCTCAGGTCATGATCCTGGAGTCCCGGGATCGAGTCCCGCATCAGGCTCCCTGCTCGGCGGGGAGTCTGCTTCTCCCTCTGACCCTCCTCCCTCTCATGCTCTCTGTCTCTCATTCTCTCTCTCTCAAATAAATAAAAATAAAATCTTTAAAATAAATAAGTCACACGGATGAAAAGTACAGCATAGGGAATATAGTCAATAATATCATAATAACTTTGTATGGTGACAGATGGTAACAGATGGTAACTACACTTACGTGGTGAGCACTGGGTAATATATTGAGTTGTCAAATCACTATGTTGTAAACCTGAAACAGATACAACATTGTATGTCAACTCTACTTCAAGTAAAAAAAAAAAAAAAAAAAAAACTGAGTTCATTTTTATATGCAATTTATATTATTGCTTTGAATGTTTCCTGCTTTCACCTAGGCAACACAGAAAAAGAAACCATTTTTATTAAAAAAAAAATCATTTCTCTCAAGGCACCCAGCTAGCTCAGTCGGTGGAGCTTGCGGCTCTTGCTTTCAGGGTTATGAGTTCAATCCCCACATTGGGTGTAGAGATTCCTTAAAAATAAAAAAATTTTTTAAGGATTTTATTTCATTTTATTTTTTTAAGTAGGCTCCACACCCAACGTGGGGAACAAAGAGATGACCCTGAGATCAAGAGTGACATGCTCTACCAACGGAGCCTGCCAGGAGCCCCCCTAAAAATAAAATCTTAAAAAAAAAAAAAATCATTTCTCTCAATATTGCATAGGATTGTAATTTCTATTTCTCTTTTGACTTCCTGGCATATTAACCCCGTTCACTGCTCAAACTTACTTCCCACCATGGGAGCCACAAAACCCAGAAGCTTGTTCCCCATCTCCTCTGACAGTTGGGACATGGACTCCTGGCACAGATTTGGTTCATTAAATGCAGCAGCCTGGCATTCTCAATTTGGACGAAGAAGCAGGTAACAGTAGCAAATCCGTTATGGTGTTGGGGCAAGTGGCAGCTAGGTGTACTGTTCAGCGCCTTCTGTGACAGTGATAAAAACTGAGACATACGGGGCCCCTAACAGCGGCAGTGGTCCTCCCTGAGTTTGGTTCTGTGGTGCCATCCCAGCCACGGCTCTCCTAGTCTGCAACTGTTCCTGCCAGCGTCACCAGGCTCCCTCACCAGCCCTCCTGGAAACTCTGGGAACAATCCCATAGCCTTTCTGAAAAATCCTTTTCTGTCTTATCAGCCCTGGCTGGTGCACTTTCTTTTTTTTTCTTACAGAAATTCATGGCAACTTCCTGAAAATGTGAACTAAATTAAAATTGTTCAGATGAAATGAAAATAAGCTTGATGACTGCTCAGAAGTGAGAATTCTGAAGTTATCTGGCAAGAATAAGAAGTTCATATGACAGTGCTCTTTGACCTAACACACTTGTCGGCTTTAAGATCCACCTTATTTCCATTGCTGGTTCCTATTAAGTACTTAATCGCAAAGATGTGAATTATTATAACCCCTCAAGGCAGCTGGAGGCCTCGCTGCCCCCTTGGTCTTGAGGTAAAATTTCCTTGTAATCAATAATTCTACAGCTCATGAAATCCAAAGCTCTATCTCAAGATTTCTGCTAATCCTGCACCATCTGGCATCTGCCCGGCCTCACTTCTAAGCCCTGAAGTCCTTACATTCTGCCTTATCTCACCCAACACTGATTCCACCATAGGCCCTTCTCACACACAAGGTTTTGTGACATTAATAGATTTGACTGCATCTTTTTTCAGGGAGGGGGGTGCAGAAAGGTCACATCAAACAATGTTGTACTATTTTACTGACTCTAAATGTTTATCTTTCTATTAGACAAAGCAGTTATGGCCATTCTCTGAAGCTTTGAGACTCGTTGACATCCAGGCCTCAAGGGGGCTCCCCTTTGACCCAGTGATAATCACTGTACCTTGTTTTTGTTGTTCTTATACCACTTCTTTGTACTGACCCAGTCAGTAAGAGGCAGCCATGTGCCTTGAAAAGAATTAGAATCATAAAAGCAGGCATACAAAAAGCAAAAAAACCTAATGTAGGGTTTCACTTTTTGCTGGATTTCTGCTCTTTGTTCACCTTTGGATTTCTGGTTTATATCTGCAATGGGCTGTTAAGTGGGGAACAGGAAAGCCTTGAGGGAAACAGAGCATGGAATTTATTTATAATAATTTGTTAAAAAGAAAACCGAAGGAGACAATTCCACCCTCAAAGCTCCATGGGAATTAAATGAGGGTTCCTTGGGTAAGGAGGTGACAGGGACAAGAGTGTGTATTGGAGCATCACCTGAGAGGAGGCGGGAGGAAGGGCTGAATCACAAAGGGGAGTGGGGGGACAGCAAGTGAAAGAGCAAAGTCACCATCAAGGGCAGCTAGATCTCTAAAGCACCCTCTGCAGGGAGCCTGATGGAAGCTATGCTGATGCTCACCCACCATCCCCAGCTATTCCAGTGACAATCACAGCTGGCTCAGTAACTATCCCACAGGGGTATGTTAGCAATCCTCCCATTGCTATCAGCCTTGTTAATAAGACTTGTTACCCGTGGATCATCCACCAGCAGGACTTCTATCTAGACTTCCCCCACATCCAAAATGTGTCATATAGACTCTTCATTTTACAAAAGCCCAGGATTTGCCAAAGTCTGGAGGTGCAAGTCACCGGTTCCAGCACCTAGGCAAAATTTAGTACTGACAAAATCCACCCCTGTTACACATTTATCAAAATACAATTCCCAACAAAGACAGTTCTAAGAGGGATTTGGAGGCAGCCCTTAATGTTACAGTATTTTTCTGCAGTAAATGGAATCAAAACTACCATCATTTGATTGGCCAAATTAAGCTTGTATCAAACAACACCAGGATTCTCTAGGACTCTGAACTGACTCTAAGTCAAATTCTCTCTTTTATCCTCACATCAGCAAAGGTATCTATGTTAGTCAAGTTTCTCCAGAGAAACAAAACCAAAAGAATGTAGTCATAGAGATAGACACAGAGATAGAGAGAGAGAGTAAGAAATTGGCTCACATGATTGTGAAGGCTGGCGTGTTCCAGGAGGTCCAGTGGTATAGTTCCAATTCAAAGGCTAGCAGGTTTGAGACCCAGGAAGTAACAATGTTTCCATTCAAGTTCAAAGGCGGGAAAAGGCCAATATCCCAGTTCAAAGGCAGTAGGAAGAATTCTGTCTTACTCAAGGGAGGGTCAGCCTTTTTATTCCATTCAGGCCTTCAAACTGATTGAATGAAGCCCACCTACATTAGGGAGGGCAATCTGTTTTAGTTAATCTACCAACTTAAATGTTAAACTCATCCAGAAATACCCTCACAGAAGCACCCAGAATGATATCTGGCTAAATACCTGGGCACACCATGGTCCAGTCACATTGACACATAAAATTAACTATCATAGTATCTTTAGCAAAGTCTGAATCATTGATGCTATCTTTGTCAGTAGGGAAGGCATTTCAAATACAAATTCCTATTTAAGGTTATCTACGCAAAATAACTTTCAAATAAACTCTACCATATTGCCAGGAATCTGTACAATGCTACTTCTTCAGCATCCCCATTTCCACACATCTTTAACTAGCAACAAAAAATTCACATACGTACTTGGCCAACTCCAGCAGCAGTTTGGCCAAAGAGCTTGTGATTTTCCAATAGCACTCCCAATTGTCACTGCAGAACCTTGAATCGAAAGATTCACTCAGGTATGTGACTAAAAATATCTGCCAGATAAGTCAGGCCATGAACGAGCTATTCCCATGTCAAAACTATCCTAAAAATAGATTTCCTTTCCTTTTCTCTCAACAAAGGGAAACTTCCAACAGCTATCCAACCACTTGTTCCAAGATTTGCTTTCGGAAAACCAGTAAATTGTGGAATAGAGAAGAACTTTGTATCTAGTTTCTTAACGAAACCTCTTGAAAAGAAGCTAGTTGTGAATTTAACACTTTCCATAGCAGTAAGCACGACTTCTTTCAGAATTCTTGATGCCAGCACATGCCCGTGTCAAAAACAGTGAGTCACTCTGACATGTCACCAGGCAGTAAAGTCAAGTGTGGTGCCAAGCATCCAGAGACCCCATCTGTACACAGAGTATCACAATTTTTCTTTCAGGCCAAGTTTTACTTGGCTAAGAAGCACGGCATCATTTTGAAGCTGCTGACAACCTTTCCAGTTTCCAAAAAAGAAATGGGACTTTTTCTTTGATGGCATCAGCATGCACATACCAGGCAAAACACAGGAGCTGGCTGCACTGAAAAACATCATTAGTTTTATTGAAGAAACCGGCGTGTCAGCTCCATGATCAGCTGTGAAATATCGGGAGAAATGTCAGTGGCTACATAGTGAATCACATAATTGAGGAGAGATACTGCTTCCATTACCTTCCACTGCTCCAAGCTACTCCCAACTTGACCATTCCCAGGGCATAAACTTTCATCAAGACCTCTCTGGATGTATGTGGCTTCTTTCCTTTTCCAGTATAAATCTAGTAGGATTTAAGCGTTTTGTCTGAGGTCAAATCCAAGCGTTCATAAACCCCTAACCTTTTCAAATCAAGATTTCTTCCTGAAAACTTCCAGTGAGTTTCGGAATGGATAAACACAAAGCATCCCCTGGTTTTACTGGATTTGGGATCTCACTGGCAAGAACTCAGCTGCACAAGAAGCACACCAACTTTTGTGTTGGTGATAAAAGGGAAAGCAAATGAAATACACATCATCATTTTACCCATGTGAGTGTCTCAATTACAAAATATGGGCTTCTCCTTCTCATTCCTCTTTGACTTGACAGAGTGAGTTGAGTGTTAGGTTGTAGAGTGGGGACAGCTTCTCCCACCTCCCTTTCCACCACGCTCACTGAGAAGCAGACATGTCCAGCTCCCCAGGCAGTCTGGGGGCTCCCATGCATTCCCCTCACTTTTTCCTCCAATAAGGAGGGGAAGATAATGAAGAACTGGTCATTGGCCCACCTTTTATTAGCAGACGAGGCTGCTTTTTCTCAAAAGGCTTGCAGCCACTTTCCAATGCTTCCCTTCCATTTTGCTTCTCTCATCTAATTAGTACATGTATGTGACCCTGGTTCTTTGCAGCAACCCCACAACAGTCTCTGTGTTCTAGCAGCTACTCCTGAGACTGGAAAGGTAAGTCTGGCCAAAATCTTCTCCTCAGATCCACCCATCTTAGTTTCAAAAAAGTTTGCTGAGACCTTTAGGCCTTGGTAGTTCTGCTGTCCTCCACAGGAGCTTGCCAGAAGAGCCCTAATTGGGGGGGGGTGGGGGGAGTCAGGATTCAAGCAGAAAAATAGAAAGCACTCTGGTTACTTAGAACAGAAAAGACATAAATGCAGGGAATGGGGCTGTAACATCGTTGGAAGGCCGAGGGGCGATCAGAAGGGAAGGAGGTATTAGCACATCAGGAACCCCAAGGGGCCATGCTGTTCTGCCCAAAGCCGTGGGACGACATTTGCAGCAGCTGCTGGCTCTGACGCTGACACCCGGCAGGCAGTCCCACTGCACTTCCCACTGCACTTCCGACTGCTGCTAGAGCCAGAAGTCCAAGGGCTTCCGCTGGCATCCACCTTCTCATCACATAAGACTCCCTCCCATTAGAAGATCTCACTGGAAGCCAACTGTAAGGAAGTCTGGGAATTGTAGCTCCCAAGCTTTCCACTCAGGGGGACAGGACAAGCATGGGGCTGAGGACTCCCAGATAAGAAGATATGTGTCATGTGAATCAAAGACAAAGGACTTCATTACTTGCAGCACAGCAGGGAGCATGACGCTCATGTTCACCTCAGTTCTCCTTACCTCCCCCTCAAGTGCTACAGGTCAAGGTCCAGTAGCCAGCGTTAGATACTACATACACAATGGGTTTGTATCCCAGGTTCGGAGCCCCACACTTTTGGAAATCCCAAAGTTTAAAGGGCACTGCAAGCAAACCTGCTCAACCTTTGTTCGAGAGGGAGAGATTATCTTTATCATACTGAACAGCAAACAAATCTGCCCCCTGCCTTAAGATAGACACCATCACTATCTTCCAAGACTGCCATACAAACATCCTTGAAAAAATAGTTGGCAACAAAAGTTCATGTAAAACATGCAGAAACACAAGAAACTGATGAAGAATTGTCTCCCACAAAGTCAGCCATTAGATTTTTGAAACAACACTAGGAAAAATATTAGGGAAGCAATACCTATACCAAAGAAAGACTTTCCTTCACCTGTGAAAGTTGCCCCTTTACTGAGTGTACTATCCTCCCTTCTGGCCAAATCAAGAGGTCAATGCTAATGATCATTAGGGTAGCAGATGTTAAAACATACTACCTTCTTTTCTTAGTTGAATTATCCTACAGTGCAGCATCTTTTTAAAATCATTAGCAAATAGTCAAGAAGGAAGGGCAATAAAAAAAGATGTCTGGACAAAAATGAGATTTCTCTTGATAATTGATTCATTTTTTTGCAAGGGAGTACACCAGAAGAATGACTTCAGAATCTCTCCAACAATTTTGTATTAAGAGGTAGGTTCTGTGGGGTTTTTTTGTATAGTTGACACACAATGTTACATTAGTTTCAGGTGTACAATGTAATGATTTAACATCTTCATACATTATGCTATACTCACCACAAGTGTAGCTATCATCTATCACCATACAACGCTATTACAGTATCATTGACTATATTCCCTATGCTGTGCCTTCTATTCCTGTGACTTATTCATTCCATAACTAGAAGCCTGTATTTTCCACTCCCCTTCACCCCGTTTGCCTATCCTCACACCCTACTTCCCTCTGGCAATCATCAATTTGTTCTCTGTATTTATAGGTCTGATTCTGCTGTTCGTTTATTCATTTGTTTTGTTTTTTAGATTCCACATAGGAATGAAACCATATGGTATTTGTCTTCTCAGTCTGACTTATTTCACTTAGTATAATACCCTCACAGTCCATCCATGTTGTTGCAAATGGCAAGATCTCATCCTTTTGTATGGCTGTGTAATATTCCATTGTACATATATACCACATCTTCTTTATCTATCAATGGACACAGGTTGCTGCCATATCTTGGCTATTGTAAATCATGCTGCAATAAATATAGGGGAGTAAATATTTTTTTGAATTGTTTTTTTTTTTTCCTTTGGCAAACACCCAGTAGTGGAATTACTGGATCATATATATGGTATTTTTATTTCTAATTTTTTTGAGAAACCTCCATACTGTTTTCCATAATACCTGTACCAATTTACATTCCCACCAATAGTGCACAAGAGTTCCATTTTCTCCACCTCCTCGTCAACAGTTGTTATTTCTTCTTTTTTATTTTGCCATTCTGACAGGTATAAGGTGATATCTCATTATGGTTTTGATTTGTATCTCCCTGATGATTAGTGATGTTGAGCATCTCTATGTCTTCTTTTGAAAAATGTCTATTCAGGTAAGAGGTAGGTTTCTTGAAACCAGTGAGATGCTGCCTTTCCAAAAATTTCCTGCCAACACTTATAACACAACTAAATGTTGTAAATGTATCAGACTTACATTTGTTCATTGATTAACACTTTTTCTTTTTCCGCATGCCAAGCATTGTGCTAAGTAGTAAAGACAAAAGTTAAACAAGACAGACAAGATCCTTGCCCTCATGAATATTACATTCCAATGGGACAGACAGGAATAAAAGAAATACATAGATACAATAATTACAGATTTTGAGAAATGCTGGAAAGGAGATGAACAGGAGAACCACAACAGACGCAAAGGTCTTAATCAGATAAGGTAGTTAAGGAGATACTGTCTGATGATATACCGTTTATATCATCATAATGGATGAAAAAGAGCCAGTGCTGCCAAGTGGGGGAAAGAGTGTTCCAAGCAGGGCAAATGTCCTGAGCAAAGACCTTGAGGCAGGAAAGTTCTAGGAACTGACCAAAGGCCTATATGACTGCCTAGTTTGTAAGAAGAGATTAAAGTAAAATTTAAATTTAAAAAAAATTACCACTATCTCCTTTATTGAAGAATCCTTTGTTTCCATTTATAAAACAACTAACAAAGTTTGATCATTAGAAGCAGATGAAATTTCAATCTTCCTAAAGATTTGAGAAAGACTATGGTTATGCACACTCACAGTCTCTCTCTAGCACTCCCCCACCTTCTCCCTTACTAAAGTCACAGAGGAGTTGGTACTGACCCCTGCCCCTCTAGATGTCATCAGGGTTACTTAGGATATTTACTGTTGGTGACATCTCCCATAATCCTCTCCAGACTTTCCAAGCACCATGGGACGGTCTGACACTGACTGCTGTGGCTTTGGGGTGGGCTCTCCTTGGTTCTTGTGATTCCTCCACCCACCCCCACAAAACCCTGACATAATCCCCTGGAAAGGTTAAAGCCCTCTCCTCCCTAGAGGCTGAGGGTGGTTTGATGGACAGGCCTCCCCTCCCCTTTACCACCATTCAGTGGCCCAGGACCAGCTCACCAGACAGGGCAGGCATGTCCAGACACTTCAGAAAGCAATCAGCACATAGGAGGGGAGCTGTTAGCATTTAGCTGGTGCAGATGCTTCTTCAAGCCTCTTCATTCCAAATACCCTCCTTCCCACAGGAAGAATTCTCATCTCCTACGTTCTCCTCCTGCCCCAAGTCAGGGGAGTCATGGTCTTGAGTACCTTCCACCTCAACCAAGGAGATGGTTACTCATCTTACCTCCCAAGATCTTAGATGGGGATGAGTTTCAGTCCCGCAGGTAAATGAGCATCCATCTTCTAATTCAAGGTCTCTCTTTTTTTTTTTTTTTTCAAGATTTTATTTATTTATTTGACAGAGAGAGACACAGCGAGAGAGAGAACACAGCAGGGGGAGAAGGAGATACTCCCGCCGAGCAGGGAGCCTTATGTGGGACTCCATCCCAGGACCCTGGGATCATGACCTGAGCCGAAGGCAGACACTTAACGACTGAGCCACCCAGGCACCCCTCAGCGTCTCTTTTTAAGTCTCACCAGTGAAAGGTGAGAGCTGTGGTCCTGCTTGTTTCTTTCACAGTTCACCTACATAACAGCCTGCCCACTGACTTTTTGGCAAGACTGAGAAACAAGGTGCCTTGAGACTTTGCTCAGCCCATATCCAACTCCTTAGTGCAGCCTCATCTTCACCACCCAGGATCCTCCTGAGCCCCCCCACCCACAGTGAAGAGTGTGGACTTTGGACTCCCAGGGACAAGCAGGAACCGTGGTACCAAATACCCTTGTTACAATGCTTTAAGAAGCCATAAATGGAAAAAAGAAAAAACATGCTTAATAAACCCTTCTCAAACTCCTCTTGATGAGTACATAATCTATTTGTATTCAAAAGGATAGACAGCATGCCTAAACCCCATGTGGCTTAGTTATCTTCTTGGAAAAAATCACTAAAAATTCTATAAAATTCCTAATATATTCCTAATTCCTAAATATACTCCACTCACACTTTTGTGGGCTAAACTCAGGAACAAATATGATTAATGATCTAATAACCCCTATCAACAGAAAACAAAAATGAGATGAGAGATTCTTCTTTGTTAACTCTGTCAGGGAACAAGAGTTCCTGTCCCCTTCAAGGGTCCCTCCAGGTGGACTAAGAATCACATTGACATGAGACAGATTAACAGGCGAAAATCAAATGTACTGGGGTGCCTGGGTGGCTCAGTCATTAAGCGTCTGCCTTCAGCTCAGGTCATGATCTCAGGGTCCTGGGATCGAGCCCCACATCCGGCTCCCTGCTCAGCAGGAAGCCTGCTTCTCCCTCTCCCACTCCCCCTGCTTGTGTTCCCTCTCTCGCTGTGCCTCTCTCTGTCAAATAAATAAAAAAAATCTTTTAAAAAAAAAAAAGGAAATCTTTCATACAGTTAATCATTTCTATCCCAGTTTCTATTTTTATCGAACGACACAATTCAATAATAGTAACCTGCTTTAGTAAAAAAACTGGGAGTCAGGCAAAGAGAAAAGGATCTTGACACTGGTTTTCTCCTGGTTTTTTCCTATTTTCAGACACAGTATGGTTTAGTGGTGTTACTAAAATACAAGAAAACTGATAGTTCAATACAGTGCCTTTGTTGGAACCACCTAGCTGGATCATTAGAAAACAGATTTCTTCTGTTCTGTTTCATGTTTCCCTAAAATGGTGCCCAGTTTGTGGTGGTAAATTGTTTTTAAATGATAGGTTCTCTGAGACCAATAATGCATGAATCCTCCTCTCGAAGATTAATATTATTTTCCGCTCCATCTATCTCGCTATGTAAAATGGCGGCAGTGGTGGAAGTTACAGCAGGCTGGGAAGGCTGGTGAGACCCGGCCATCTGTGCCTGGATCAGTTTCAGAGCTCTTTTAAAGTGAGTCTGGTGAACAGAGGAGATTTGTTTAAAACACTTTGTCATGCTGCAAGGCCAGTAACTAGTTGGACAGGCCGAAGATGGGACAGGGTTATAGGCCCCTAGATAGTTCATCAGAGAATTTGTATTAGTAAATCAGAAATCACACACCTGAAACAAACAAACAGGCAAACAAAAACAGGGCAAAAAATGCTGTTGTAAAAGTGATTTAAAGAAACTCTACTCCCCAGAGGAAAGGCTTTCAATGGCTTCTCATTTTTATTCACATATGCAGTTATGTAACAAAAATAAAGAAAAAATAACGCTCAGAAGTTGTCTTTGGGGCAAAAACACTTCACACATCTCTCAAAATATGTGAGAGAAGATTGTGAGTAAATATACTGCTCTTATGAGGTGTTATACAAATTTGCTAGACTTTGATGCACGTAGAAGTGAAAAAAGTTTACATGAAGAATCTACGTGTTTGTTGTTGTTGTTTTTTTTTTACCTTACTAACTACCCACAAATAAGGGAAAGGCTCCAACAGATTAAAAATTAAATTAGAAAGTATAACAGAAGATGAAAGTAAATGAGATTTCATTTCATATTTAAAATAACAATGTTTTACATTTAAATGAAATTCTACCTTAAAATACAGCATATGTTATAAAAAGAAAAGCAAGTTTTCTCTTATCTTGTGGAGAGGGTGCAGATGTGCCCAGATGGAGAACTATTTATACTACTCCTCAAACATTCACTAAGTATTAAAATTTATGGATCATTTTCACATAATCAAATGTCACAGATGGATTTGATCAAATTATAAATGTTACCATTATGTAAGAATTTTGTGGGAAAGTTGTAGGGTTTCAATTTGATCGTTACCATAAAATTTTTAGCAATTTCAAGTAATCCAAAGATTCTGTACAAGTGAATGGAAAGTCCACTTGATCTGATAAATTGACTTCAGGTTACAAAATCACCAGATGTCACTGAGGCTGTCCTCAAGTAGAACCGTCCCTCCCTCCTTAAAATGGTGAAAAATGGATTATGATTATATTCTTTAGTCTCACATAAAAAAACACATCAGTTTTATTGGAGGCACCACTCCCCGTTACTACAACTTCAAACTAGTACCATCCACTGCGCGCATGGGCACGCGCACACACACGCACGCACGGACACGCGCGCACAGTCAAAAGCACCTTTGTCAAGGTTCTAAAGACTGGACCACCGTTCATCCTGCCGCCAGTGCTGTCTTTGCCACCCTACAGTTTATCTAAAACAATAGGTATACTGATCCTGCACGCTTAACAAAAAAGTTGTAATAAGCATCTCAAAATCACAGTTGATGAATTTACGGTCTAGCGATTCTGAATCTGACAACGTCTGTCAAACCTGGGTCCAGATCCTGACCTCATGACTTACGGCCTCTGCCACCTCGGGGTCACCCCTTATTCCTCTGAGGCTCAGTTTCCTTGTCTATAAAATAGAATTGTATCAACTTTGTGCATTGTTGGGAGAATTATAGATAATCGAAGTAAGGCGCCCAGCACCAGGCAAGCTGCATGTACTGCTCAGTCACTTAACACTTGTTAAACTCTTGATGCTTTGGGAACAGGATTCTCTCATTTTTGCTATTTGCACAGAGTCTTCTTGTACCATTAAAAAAAAGTTATAAATTTTAAAATGAAGGGATGATTTGGCCACTCTAAAGTGGTCTGTGCCTTCTCTTTTCCAGGTTTATTTCACTGTTTGATTCCATTTGGATTGGAAGGGATACTGGTGTGCTAGGGCCGCTCCAACCAGTACCATAAACAAATGGCTTAAACAGAAACTTAACTGTCACAGTTCTGAAGGTTAGAGGTCCAAGAGCAAAGTGCCGGCAGAGTTGGGTCCTTCTGAGGACTGTGAGGAAGAGTCTGCTCTAGCCCTCTTCCCCAGCTTCTGGCATTTTGCTGGCCATCTTTGGCATTCCTTGGCTTGTTAACACATCACCCCCATCTCTGCCTCACATGGTGTTCTTTCCGCGTGCGTGTCTGTGTCCAAATTTCCCCTTTTTACAAGGACACTAGTAATACTGGACTAGAGCCCACACTCCTCCAGTATGACTTCATCTTTAATTTCATCTGCAAGGGCACTTAGGACCTCAACATATGGGGAGGGGGGGGGGGTAGTTGTACAATTCAACCCAGAACAGAAGGTTATAAGACTCCCATCATTTCCATGAGCTTTCTGGACCATAAACACCAAAGGAAATAAGCAGGACCTAAATATAACTCTGGTTGTCAGCCTTTTCACACTGCAAGCCCTCTAATGCTGGAGCACGAATGTGTAACATTATATACACAACAGAAAGGATGTGACCTTCCTACAGAAGAGCAGATCTTTCTAGAATTCTATCCTTTTGTTTTTTTTAAATAGCAACACCACAATGAATGTCTCAAATTTATTGTTCACTTTCATCTATTGCAATTCATAGTTCAGCTAACAATCACTTCATTGACAAGCTGGGATTTCAGAAACCCTGCAATAGGAAATAAAAAAATATGACACAGCTTGACCCAAAGCCTAACAAAGAGCTTCACCTAAATATGTGAACATTTTGAGGTTGCTCAAAACAAGGGAGCCAAACTCTGAGGCTGGGAAGTGTTTTTCTTAGGACAAAATTTTCTTCGGCTAGATTTTTCTTATTGCGGGTTTTCGGTTATTTGAAGAAATGATCCATAGACGGAATTCTTTTAATGGGGGAGAGCTGCAGGCACGAAAGGTTCGCAGGAATACTAAAGAAGGTCTGTCTCTGTGCCTCTCAGCTACCCAGTTCCCCTCCCTGGAGGTAACCCCTGCTGCCCGGGTCGTCAGTCTCCACAATTAGAAAGAAAGACGCCTGTAAACTCATACCAAAGATAGCGCTGTGGACCGTCCTGCGCCTGCCTTGTTTTCTCTTTACCTTGTATCTTGAAGATCCTGCCCTATCAGTAGCTGTTTCATTAGTTGTGTAACTGCGGCCGTCATTGTGTTCCAGAGTCAGTATTCCTCCTGGGCAGGAATTTTATCTACACAAGTAATGCAGTGTTCTCACAATACTATAATGGACCCCTACACTCCCCCCCCACCCCCGCCCTCCCACGCCCGCTAAGACCCAGAAGGCAGGTTTGTGCCTAACACACAGTATCAAATGGAAAGCTGGACATACTTACTCAAGGCTTTCAAAGGCACCATTGTACTGGAAAAGTTCTGTTTGATACCTTGCAGTTTAAAAAAAAAAAATTAAAAATCAGGGTCAGGAATTGTTGCTTCCCTACCCGGCCTCCCTCTGTAGTTCCTTTACTAATGGAATTTGCAAGCGAAGGAATCGGCAATTCTATTCCACCATTGCTAACAGCCAGAGCAACTCCACCCTAGGGCTGGAATAGGATTTATGTGAAATTCCCCTATTGTTGAACATTTAGGTGGTTTGTACGTGTTAAGCATTCAAAACAATGCTGGCATACCCGTGACCTTTAGGGGGTGGGGCGCAATTTGCCAATTTGACCCCCAGAAATAAATTCAACATTTGTTTTTAACATTTGAGAGCATGGGTCCCCTTGAGAATCTGATGGAACTTTCACCTCTCCTCAGAAAAAAAAAAAGGCAAATACACACAAAAATTTTCACAGTTTTAGGGAAACTCTCCCCCACAAAATGACCCCAGGTTAAGAACCTACTATCAAATTATGCTCCTACCAACATGTAAATGCCTCTTTGCCCTCACCTTCACTTTCTTCTCAAACTTTTTACTGATTTGATAGATGAAAAAAGTATACCACTCTTATCTTAATTTTTTGATTGCTGATGAAATGTGAACACTTTTTTAAAAAGTTGATCTGATCATGTATGGTTTTTATACATGGCTTATTCAAGTCTTTTATAGAATGACTCAGATTTTAAATATTAAATAAAAAATTTTTAACTCAACACTATAAAAGCAGATGATAAACTTGGAAACAGCCAAGCCCTAAGCATTGCCTGGACTAAAATAATGAAATCGTTCATCTAAGAGTGTCAGATTCTAATATTGCATGTTTCATGATTTCCACTAGAGGGCAATATTAGCTTGTCTGTTATTCTCTGGCTTCTACAGCCCTCAAGACTGCTCCATTTATATTCCCTAAAGTTTTTTTTCTAAAAAATATTTACAGAGTAAAGAGTTATAAATACTTCATTATGCATATAACACATAATATAAAAATAACATTTTAAATATTCTATTTAATTTGTTACAACACAAGAAAATGTACAAATGGTATTTTAATTATCATAATCAGTGCTTCATATGAAAACTATGTCTTCATTAGTATTTACTATTACATAGATTGAGTGAAATTACCATTACTTACAGAATGGTGCTTACAGCACAATTTAGAATTGAAACTTTATTAATCATTAGTATAAAAAAATGGAAGAAAAGCAATGGACTCTCGAAAAGACAACCAGATTAATTCTTGATTCCAAATATTTATTACAACTGGTTGGCCATGTACTATCAGACATAGCCTGGTTTGTTCTTTTCATTCAATAAATACTTACTGATCACCTGCATTTGCAGGGTATTCTTCTGGGGCCTACAAATACAGTCATGAAGAATACCAAAATCCCTGACCTCAAGGATTTTCTCCCACTAGAGGGGTAGGGCAGAGAGGATATACAAATATGTATGTCTTACATACACACCGGCAGGTGTTAACAAAAGTTCCTTTGAATTTGGGTGCATTTGAAGATCTAATTAGCTTTATTAAGCAATCAACTTATGAAGGAGTCAACCTAGCAAATACAAAGGAGCTCTAAGATGTTGTACAAAGTGCAAGGTTTTTATAGGAAGGAGGGTGGAGTAAGGAAGTTAGTAACAAGAGAAAAGAAAGGATTGCTTGCTTCAGGCAAGGTCACTTGGGGGGGGGGCGGTTCTTATCATGCAGATTATCTCATCTTCCTTAGAGTGATGGAAAGACCCTCAGGAGGGATTACCTCACTGGTGCTGACCTTAGAATTCCTGACTGGGGCGCCTGGGTGGCTCAGTTGGTTGAGTGAATGCCTTCAGCTCGGGTCATGGTCCTGGGGTCCTGGGATCGAGTCCCACATTGGGCTCCCTGCTCTGCGGGGAGCCTGCTTCTCCCTCTGCCTCTGCCTCTACCTTGCTTGTGCTCTCTCTGTCTCAAATAAATAAGTAAAATCTTTAAAAAGTAAAGAAATAAAATAAAATTCCTGACTGATCTGTTAAAACTTCATTTCTGGGGGAGGTTGAAACTGCAATTAGGTATTAGGCCCCAGTTTGGTGATTTGGGCCTGGTTTTCTTCTTGACAAAGATTATAGGGGCTAAGGAGGGAAATAAAGCTGGGAAGGGAGTTATACCACACTGGGGAAATGGAGGCAGCCAGTGGAGGCTTCACACACGATTTGACATCTGAGTACCCAGCTTGGGGAGCTCAGTCATGAGCTGACAAAAGATCATTCCATGAAGAGAAGGGACATCAGGTGCAAGGGTGTTCACGAGGGAGTGGATCTGACCAGTGAGGAAGAGCAAGGAAGCCCATGTGGCCGGAGAAGGTGACCCAGGGAGGGGAGAAGGCCTAGGCAGCAGCATCAGAACTGGGACTTTTACTCTGAGATGAGGAAAAGCTGGCAGGATATGATCTATATGCATAAGAAGAATCACTCTGACTACAATTGTAAGCAGAAAGAATTAGGGGTCCCCTGAAAAAGAAAGGCAAAGCATAGCTCCCTTGACATAAGGAAAGTCATTGTCGGCCCCTAACCACCTGTGGTGTATGCCTTACAGGCACCACTTGCCCAAAGCCGATTTCTAGCAGAACTTCCTGGGATATGTCGAAATTGTAGAAGAATAGACCCCAGTAGATCAAGATTTTAAGGGAACTAAAGAATGTAAGAACAAATAACCACTATCAGGCCAGGAGATAGCTTACTCATATCAGGGACAATAAATCAGTGATAAATCTCCCAGTGCTGGCTCAAAAGCAGAGAATGACCGGACACACATTCTTGAGTTATCTTTGCAGGATCTAAACCCCTTTGAGCACTCAGATACCCGGCCAACTAAAGCCAGAGAATTGGTGATGTTGACCCATGCCAGCCCTCAGGACTGGGACCTGGTCTCTGTCACCTTAGGATGACTTTGCCTCAATTCCAGGCTGAAAGCTTTAAGTCCCTTCATGAATATACACGAACCCTAAGCTTGAAATTTCCCCACTTTTGTTGTTTGAGGAGACACCGCTTTGGGAAATATCCCCGGTGTTCTGGACCTGTTGCAAGTAAAATCCCTCTTTTCTTATTCTTTGGCTTAGTTGTGTCTTTTGGCTCAACACCCACCAAGAGGTGAACCCGGTTTCGGGTAACACTATTTGAGAATAGACTATAGAGGGGCCAGAGTAGAAACAGGAAGACTAGTTAGGAAGCTGCTGCCATTAAGTAGGTGAGAAACCATGGGGATATGGACCAGACTGATAGCAGCAGAAGGCTGGGGGCAGATGATGGTTGAGGTGCCCATGAGCTTCTGTACAGCTAGCTGCATGCAGAAGACTGGCATTCGCGGCAGGAGTCTGCGTCAGAAATAGAAATGTGAGAGACATCAGTGTAGAGATGGAACGAGATCAAAGAGAACAAGTGTAGAAAGAGCAGAAAAGAGGCCTGGAAACCGAACCCCAGGACATCCAGTGTTTAGACGTCAAGGCAATCAGAGGACACCAGCAAAGAAGGTTGAGAAAGAGAGTCAAGTGAGGTAGGAGAAAAACCAAGAATGAGGGGCTCGGACGCCAGTAGCCTTCAGGAGCACAAAGTAAGCCATTGTTAAAAGCTGAGGGCAAAGACTGACCCTTGATGTTAGCAGGGCTGAGCGTGAGGGCCAGCAGCAGGGTTCCTGGGGTCGTGGGGCTGGAAGCCTCAACAGAGAGGATTACAGAGATACAGCATGACACAGGAGATAGCAAGTGTAATAGTTATTTCAAGGTATTTTAATAAAAAGGGAACCTAGAAATGAAGTGATAGCTGGAGAGGGATTCGAGGTCAAGAGAAGGTTTTCAAAAGCTGGGAGAAATGATAGCATGATTCTCTGCTATTCGAGAGAGGGAAAACTGGTCGTTGCAAGAAAGAGAGGACATTTTCCACAGCAATGTCCTTGAGTAGACAAAGGGGATGAGATCTAATGCAAAAGATGGGGGCTAGCCACTTTTAATATGTGGCCAAGTACATGGGCCCAGACACCAGGAGGTGGGAGGATTTTGAACAAGAAAATAAGGTCACTGGTTCCCATGGCCCTTTACTCTGCATTTTTATTAGGAAATGTGTCTTACAGGAACTGTTTATAAAGCTCTCTCTCTACTATACTATAGCTAACTAACTGAGTTGACACAGCAGCCTGATTATTCGTTTCTCCATTGTTCAGTGTGGTACATTCCACAGCTGCCTGGGCTTTGGTGTCACAAGGGAGGAGTGCCAATGGGTTGATGAAGCCTGCTTCAGAAGGGACTGCTCTCATCCAGAAAAAGCCTCCGCACAAGAACAGTGGGGTCTCTGGGGTGCCTGGGTGGCTCAGTCGTTAAGCGTCTGCCTTCGGCTCAGGTCATGATCCCCGGGTCCTGGGATCGAGCCCCGCATCGGGCTCCCTGCTCCGCGGGAAGCCTGCTTCTCCCTCTCCCACTCCCCCTGCTTGTGTCCTCTCTCTCTGTATCAAATAAATAAATAAAATCTTAAAAAAAAAAGAACAGGGGGACTCACCCAGTTATGATACATCCAACGTAGGTGCTTAATCAGTGTAATTAGGGGGTGGCATGAAATGGCAGGAAGGAGTTATGATGAAATTAGGGTCAGGTAGGTAGCCCTGAAATCATGATGCTGTTAAATGCCAGTTTTAGAAAACTTACTTTCTTGTACGCTAGAAAGAAATCTGATTGAATTATTTGCTCAGTATATACTACATGCCAAGCACTGGACGAGCACATAAAAGTCATTCCATGATGAGACGAATTTTCCTACATCTCGTTAGATCCTTTTACTTTATTGACAACATCTTGCAAAGTAATTACCTTCTCAAAAATTCTATCCCCTCATTTTTGCCCAGAACCATGAAAGAAGTCAGTTCTTGCTTTTTTTGTGGAAGGATACCTGATTCTATGGACAGGATTTACTTACCAACAATATGAGTCTTTTTCCTTTAAGTTAACATATAATGTATTATTTGTTTCAGGGGTACAGGTGTGTGATTCAACAGTCTTACACAATTCACAGCGCTCACCACAGCACATACCCTCCCCAATGTCTATCACCCAGTCACCCCATCCCTCCCACCCCCTACCACTCCAGCAACCCTCAGTTTGTTTCCTGAGATGAAGAGTCTCTTATGGTTTGTCTCCCTCTCTGGTTTCATCTTGTTTAAAATGAGTCTTTCAGGGGCCCCTGGGTGGCTCAGTCATTAAGCATCTGCCTTTGGCTCAGGTCATGATCCCAGAGTCCTGTGATCGAGTCCCGCATCAGGCTCCCTGCTCCACGGGAAACCTGCTTCTCCCTCTCCCACTCCCCCCGCTTGTGTTCCCTCTCTTACTGTGTCTCTCTGTCAAGAAATAAATAAAAATCTTTAAATAAATAAATAAATAAATAAAATGAGTCTTTCAGTCCAGCTGTACCTGAAGGATTTTTCTCCACCATTTTCATAACCACCTCACCCTAATTTAAGATCACAAGCTCATGAACTTGTAGTATTTACTATATATTCTATTGTCTTCCTCAGCAACATATTTTGTTATTCAAAATATATATATTCCCACTACCATATGTTCCCTCGGCAAATATTAGTGATTCTTTCCTCCTTGAGTTTTCAAAGGGGCATTTTTCAACAAGGACCTGGGTCTTTGTTATCTGTTCAAGTAGCAACACTTAGTTAACATTGGATTACTTCAGGCCTACCAAACCGCCAACTACAGGCCCGGTGTCCTTCATGGGGAAATAAGGGGGTGTGATGTTTGAGTAGCATAAATTCATTAGTGATCTCCCACGAGATTAATCTAGTCTGAAATCTGTCACTGGACTGCACTTTTGGTTTCAGACCTGACAGTGAAGATGATAAGATTCATTTAAAAAATCAATTAGAAGAATGGAGGAGAAATGATAGTTTCCTAAAACAACAACAACAAAGTAGGAATATTGCTCTCTGTGCAGCATTGAAGAACAAATTGAAATGAACAAACCAAAACTGCTTGGTCAGATTTTGACTGTCCTGTTGTTTTGACTATTGGGGCAGGTATTATGAAAGAGATGTTCCTCTCTTCACAGGAAACGGCTTCGTGCGCTCTAAGTGGTGGCTGTGGTGATCTGGGCGTTGGAAGGTTCATCTGAGAGGTCCTTGTTCTGGGGTCACTGGGCCCAACCTGCCTGTCAATTTATGAATCACATTCATAGGCCCCAAGGTGTGTGGGACAGACTATATGGCAGCCTTGCAAATTGTATCATTCCGCATACATTTGTACACAGAAACCCCTCTGCTTATTTACTTCCTGTAATTCTTGATATTCCCTGTGAGCTCCTATCCAACTAAGAGAGAAAATGCAAACACAATTTGATAAGGGAAATCTGTGTCCTAAGATGGCTGACCGAGCCAGCAAGGGAGTCCCAGGCCCTACCCCAGGGCTCTTCCGGATCCTTCTCCCTGCCCCGCTTCATGCACGCGCCAAGAGTGCCCAGTATGCAGAAGTACAAGTGTATAAATTACCCCCTTTGTTTGGGCTCCAGGCTCAGACCTTTGGAGATCACTCTCCTCTGAGCCCGCCAGCATTAAATAAACCTCCTATCCTCCAAGATCTCCAAGTGCCCCTTGGTTCTTCCATCGGGTGATCCAGTCCAGGTCCGTAACATTTGGTCCCCTGACGGGGAAACCCAACCGCACTGGCCCATTGTTGCCACCGGTTTGGGGGCAACGGCAGGGCAGTGACTGAACGAGAGATCATAATGGAGAAGGCGTGCCCTGCCTAATTTTCGGCAGTCTCCCGCCCCGGTCACCTCCAGCCAGCCCCGCTCCGCTGTTCCCACTGGACTTGAGGAGACTTGTCAGGTGAGGACCTGGTCCTGACATCAGATTATAGTAAGGCCTGGGGTCCCAGGACCCAGACAGGCCCACCCATCGGGGTGGAAGGGGAGCCTGATCACCGACCAGAGACCTCTTAGAGGTCTCATAGGTAGGGATTCCCAGGGAGGGAATGCAATAACTTCTGGAGTGAATGTGTGAGTGAATGTGCAGTCTGACCTGGCTTGCTCAAGTGGACTGATTCTGACTCCACGGGCAGGCACCCTTAAGGTCCCCAGAAGCCTATGGAGTCTGAGTGGGCCTGTCTGTGATTCCGTGGTGAATGGCATAGGGTCTATGGTGGCATCGGAATAATTTCCGATTGTAAGTCACAACACTGAGACCCCTATGGCTAAGCCTCATCAAAGCTTCTTTGGGACATGGCCAGATGGGCATCTGATTGGTCTCCTCACCTCAGGAGGCAATTCCCCCTTTGTCTGTCTCTGCACCACCGCACACGGGAACATCACCATGGCATCAGGGCAGAGTAAACCTACGGTTCTAGAGACCATGATCAAAAATTTCAATTAGGGGTTTTTGGGAGACTATGGAGTCAGGATGAACCCTGGCAAGTTCAGAACCCTATGTGAATTGGAATGGCTCACCTTTCATGTCAGGTGGCCTTCAGAAGGAACACTGGATGTCCCAACGATTCGTAGAGTATGGCGAGTCATAACAGGAGAACCAGGACACCCTGACCAGTTTCCGTACATTGACTCCTGGCTAGGAATTGCTCAGACCCTTCCCCCGTGGGTGCGTTTAGCTTGCAATAGGCAGGGACAGGCCAGGGTCTTAATCGCCTCATCCAACCAACCTAAGAAAATCAGCAAAAGCCCCAGTCTCCACAGATCCTAGCCGGAGATCCCGAGGACGAACCGACCCTGCCCCCACTATACGTACCCCCAAGACCATCTATACCTGGCCCTTCAGCTCCAGATACTCCACTGCCATCGGTTTCACCAGCACCCCCAGGCCAGAGGATCCACCGGTGTCCCCAGGCCCAAAAGATCCACTTTCTCCAGGACCAGCAGCCAGGCTGTGCCCCAGGCCGGGCGCAAGCACCCTCCAAATGCCATAGGAGAGACACAGGAACCCGAGAGGCACGATGAAGACGGGACGGTCCAACCCTTCTCCACCACCAACCTCCTCAATTGGAAACATAACACCCCATCCTATCCTGAGAAACCACAGGCTATGGTAGACCTCATGAAATCCCTCTTCCAGACCCATCAGCCAACCTGGGAAGACTGCCAACAGTTACTCTACACCCTGTTTAACACAGAGGAAAGGAGGAGAATAATGAAAGGTGCACGGCAGTACCTGGAAGAGCACGCACCAGCGGGAGTCATCGACCCTGCTGCCTGGGCTAATATGGCTGCACCCGAAGAGCGCCCAGCATGGGACTTCACCACAAGTGAGGGACAGGCCCACATACACCAATACCAGGAGGCCCTCCTCTGGGGAATCCGGACAGGAGCTAAGAAACCCATGAACATGACTAAGGTATCCTCGGTCACTCAACAACCAGGGGAGTCCCCGGAGGACTACAATGAAAGACTATGTGAAGCCTACAGGATATACACTCCATTTGACCCCGAGGCACAGGAAAGCCAACAGATAGTAAACACCTCCTTTGTGGCTCAGGCCACCCCAGACATCAGCAAAAAACTTCAGAAACTAGAGGGTTTCGCCAGGATGAACATCACCCAGCTCATAGAGATTGCCAATAAGGTCTACATGAACAGGGAGGTCACAGCCGAATGGGAAGCCGACAAAAAGATGAAAAAGAAAGTCAGCCTCCTCACCGCCACGCTGAAAGAAAAGGACAACACAAAGGCAGGGAGACCCCAACCACCAAAAGGGGGAGACCCAGAACCCCCTTGGCAAGGGATCAATGTGCCTACATAAGGAGAAAGGGCTTTGGAAAAACGAATGTCCCAAAAGGGGAAAGACTCAGAAACCCAGCTGCTACAAGGAAGAACCCCAAGAGGAGGACCTCATAGGCCTTGTGGGAATGGACTCAAACTGAGGGGGACCAGGCCCTTTCCTCCTCAGCCCCCATGAGCCCACAGTCAGAATGAAGGTGGGGGGCCAACCAGTGACTTTTATGGTTGATACTAGGGCCGAGCACTCTGTTGTCACCTCCCCAGTGGCCCCTTTCAGCAAAAAGATTGCAACCATCCTTGGGGCCACTGGGACGTGGGTGATACAACAGCCCTTTTGCCAGGCTCGCCAGTGAGAACTCAGGGGCCACAAGGTCTGACATGAATTCCTTTATCTGCCTGATTGACCCATCCTTCTCCTGGGCCAAGACATACTCTCCAAGCTTAGGGGCTCAGATAACCTTTGCACCCACCAGACACACTAGCCTCCGACTGAACCCAAGGCAAGAGGAGATGGGGTCTCTGGTACTAGCAATTACCATGCCACGGGAAGAAGAATGGAGGCTATTCTGTGCCCAGGCCCAACCGAGCAGCCCGACGGAGTTCAGACTCACCTTCCCTTCAGTATGGGCTGAAAACAACCCACCTGGACTAGCCCAGAATTGGGTCCCCATCATTGTTGAACTGATCCCAGGACCCCAACCTCAGAGGCAAAGGCAATACCCCCTTCCACAAGAAGCTAAGATCAGCATACAAGAACATCTGGCCAAGCTCAAAGAAGCAGATATTCTAGCCGAGTGCCAGTCGGCCTGGAATACCCCACTCCTGCCAGTCAAGAAGCCAGGAGGGGGATACCAACCAGTTCAGGACTTGTGGGCCACCAACAAAGTGACTATCTCTCTGCACCCAGTGGTCCCAAATCCATACACCCTCCTCAGCCAAATCCCAGGATCGGCCAGATGGTTCACTTGCCTAGATTTGAACGATGCCTTCTTCTGCCTCCACATAGCTCCCCAGAGCCAGCCACTGTGTGCCTTTGAGTGGTCTGAACCTGATACAGGGCACCAGATGCAACCATTGAGAGGGCCCCAATCTCCTTAGGGTCTCAGGTACACTCCTTCCAGACAGGGGACTCAGTTTGGGTCAAAGATTGAAAGAAAAACCCCCTCAAACCGCAGTGGACAGGGCCCCACACTGTTGTTCTAACCACCCCTACTGCCCTCAACGTCTCAGGTGTCACCCTGTGGGTCCACCAATGAAGAGTGAAGAAAGGTCATCATTTGGATGAGGAGCTGCACCAGTGGAGAGTCCAGCCAGACCTCACGGAGTGGGCTTCACCTTCGATGAGACCCCACCAACTGATGGACACCTGCTCACTGGTCCCTGGCTCTCATCGGCATGATTTCCCTCATCGTGGGAGTCGGACTCTACACTGTTGCCCCTCCTGACTGGACTTTCCCCCAGAGGCTTACTATTGTCATTGCTTATTGGGTAACCCTAGGGTGTATTACTGCACTTACTTGTTCACAGGTCTCATCTGCTGTCGGGTTAGTCACAATAGCTCCCTCTACCTAAGGTCATAGACCCTGCTTTTACTGGCCCTCTGCTGTCTACTCCTGAGAGCATTTCACCATGGTTTTCCTGGCCCCAGTCAGTCCCGATTTTCTGCTACCTGGTGTGCTGTTCCTCCTCACTGCCTCTAGCTTGCCCGGCCAGGCAAGGGGGGCAAACTCTCGTATCACCATTACTGGCAAATGGACTTTCCAGCTTATACCCCTCAATCCCGCACCAGTGCCCCCACTGACTTCTTCCAACTGGGATGGGCACACACCAAAGGTTGACCTCCATTTTGATAGATGCCAGCTTCTTGACACCTCCTGGGAACCTCACAGACAGTGTTCCTACCATGGCCCTCACTCAGGTTACTAGCTGATAGATATCTACATCTGTGGGGGCCCTACACCTCAACAGCCAAACACCTGCCCTCAGTTCTGCTCACAAGCCTGGGGATGTGAGTTATGGGTGGCAACTTGGCAGGGAATGGAACAATGGTCCACCAGGTGGTGCCTCAAACAGCACAGTGACATCAGGATTTCTTGTCACATAATGCCACCCCATCCTCTTGCCCTAACAATCACTGTATACTGCTCACCCTCTCAGTCTTAGAACCCAATGCCACATCATGGGCTACAGGAATCATTCTCCTGTTGGGCCAATATCACCCTATGGGGACCGATCCCATGGCCAAATTTATGATTAAGTCCATGTTCACTCCAAGCCTTACAGTCAACCCCCAGAGTCAGACAGAAAATAACTTGCCCTGGCGCATCCCTGGGTCCCCCATCCACAGGCAGCAAGCATCTATAGCACAACTCTTCGGTATGATTAATGAATCCCACCAAACACTTAACCACTCAAATCCACCCATAGCGTCTGACTGCTGGATCTGTATGAAGTCCGGTCCCGTCCAATACCTAAGTGTCATCCTCAACCAATCCACCGTGTCACCTCCCACCTCGGCACCGGGGACCTCAGATTATCCCTTTCTGGCTCTGGTACCGCTGTATGGCAACTCTTCTTCTCCCATCACAGGCCACAGTCGGGTCTGTGCACCTAACATTTTTCTGGCTTGTGATCAAGGTATATCCATCTGCATCACCCTGCACGATCAATTTTGCAGCCTTGTCAGTCTCTTAGCCGATCTTTCAGTCCTCCCCAGGAGTGATGCCCCACTCATATGGAGACCTCCTAGCCACCCTCGATGCTCTCCCATGGCCATCCCTCTAATCATGAGCCTGCTGGCTGCATCAGGTGTTGCCCTCAGCGCCACTGGTGTCAGGATGTCTCAGGTTCAGTACCAGGGGATAACTCAACAACTCACAGTGGATTTTTCCGCCCTCACTCAGTCGGCCCTAGCCCTGCAGTGCCAACTCAATTCACTGGCCTCAGTGGTCCTCCCAAACAGGCGCAGGCTCGACTTGCTCATGGCCGCGCAAGGGGGGCTCAGTCTCTTCTTACAGGAGGAATGTTGTTTCTATGCTAATGAGTCAGGGGTGGTCCAAGAAACTCTGACCCAATTACAGGAACGAGTACATCGTCGGTGGGAAACACTCCAGCAGACAACTTGGTGGGATACCCTCTCACAATGGTTCCCTTGGTTTGCCCCCCTCATCGGCCTCCTCCTATTGCTTCTTCTCATAGTCCTTGTATTCTTAATGCCCTTACTAGGTTTATCACTACTCAAATTATTAAAATCAGACTCCAGTTGCTCCTTACTCACTATCGCCCCTTAGAAGATGAAAATGATGCCCTCCAAACTAGGTGTTTAAAGGGGCATCAACGCACGCGCCAAGAGTGCCCAGTATGCGGAAGTACAAGTGTATAAATTACCCCCTTTGTACTCGGGGCTCAGACCTTTGGAGATCACTCTCCTCTGAGCCCAACGGCATTAAATAAACCTATCCTCCAAGATCTCCGAGTGCCGTTTGGTTCTTCCGTCAGGCAATCCAGTCAGGTTCTGTAACAAATTCACTTGGTAAACTCCATTAAACATATAGTGTCTTTGAGTAACTTGGGCTTCCTGAGGAGAAGGTCAAGCACTTTTAAGTTTCTTCCACTTCCCATGCTCTTCTCCAAGATGGCTGCTCAGGAGTGGTGGTGGGCCCTGGATAAAACCCACCATTTTTTGCCTTCTAGCTCCTAACTGGTCACTGGAGCCCCCACCTGCCATCTAGTATTCAAATCTGGGCCTGAGGAACTGTCAGATCTTTCTCAGCTGGGTCTGATGAGGTCTGATCTTCAATTTCTAGTCTACCTCCAGCCCAGCTGGGCTACCCTACCCTTGCTTCAAGTCACTTTGCCCTGACCATGTTTATACCCCTCCCCTTAAGTTCACCTACCATCCACACTCCACCTACCTGACCCTGCAGTTGCCCACATTGTCTTGGGAAGAATCGCTCTGTGAAATTTCCTCCTCACAAGAAGGAAATAGGGCAAAGACCACTCTTCTTTCACCTCTGCCCTCACCCTACCTAAAATGTCTCCACGTTCAACACCTTGGCCTAGACAGAGTCACTCAGACATGCTTTGTCTCACCATCTGCTCCCTCTGCCTCTGTTACCTCCTTCCTCCCACAAGGATGGGCTCCCCTCTTTCTCCTACCTGGAAGAATATGGCTCATGCACTCAATCCAAAGAGGGCCCAGATGGAACCTACGCTACCCTATGCTTCCCGGAAGCTTTTGAGTTCATGGTTCAAGCTTGAAGGTGAAGGAAAAGAAGGAAAAAAATTTATTGTAAGACAAAATGAAAATACTTCCAAATATTTCAACATTTTCCAAAACGTGATTCCCTCCCCTCTATCTTCTCAGAAGCAGAATTTTTTAACTCCTTTCTAGAGTTTCTTCACCAGCCTTTAGTGCCCTAAGTTGCCAGTGTACCTTCAGCATTCCAAAGACGACCTATTATCTCATTTAAACAAACAAAACAAACCCACCCAACCAGTCCTCGGAGCTTTGATGTTAAGTCAAAGCAGCGTGCAGTAAGGACTGGAGGCCGCAGAAAAGCCAAATGTGAAAACATAATATGGTATTAAGTTGAGAAAGAAAATGACTCACAGAATTCGGGGCACATGAAAGTATGTTTGGAAAATCAAGGCCAGCATTATTAATGAAGCAGACCTGTTTCATATGGTGGTGAACACACACCCATAATTACTTTAATGATCTTCAACATCACATTGGGAGGACATAACCTGCCAGATTGAAAAGGTGAGCACTGCCCTACGAAACTCATCATATAAAACCAGCTTTATCTAGCTTTTATAAATTAATCTTCTAATGCGATTGCCCAATTGAATACAGCTTTAGTATGACTCAATCTTATTTGAATTTAGGAATTCAGTCCAAATACTGAGGTAATGGTTGGCACAAACAGTCATTTGCAAGGTCAGGGGGGTTCCAATCAAAAAGACTAAATTTCTCATTACTTGTAATTTCCACATAGTGTATATTTGAATATTGAATGGATCTCAGGGGAAAGCTGAAGATCATTTCTAGAGCCTTATTATTAAAGTCTCAAATAGATGCCAAGTAAAGAAATTTACATAGTTACTAATACAGGCATTAGTTTAAAAAATCATTCCTAAGCAACATAAATTTTATTCCATTAAACGGATAAAATACCCATTACCTATTTTTTAAGCAGGTTCTTTTCAATATTTACATAACAATTTCATTGTCTTTCATGTGTGACTTAGATCCACAATCAAAAAGAGTCTCCAAAAAAATTAATTAAAAAAAAAAGACTAAGTCTCTGCTTTGGTGCCACTGTCATTTTAAAGGGGAAAAACAAAGAGTCATGGAAAAGTGATGAGAGGTGTTGAAAAATGTAGCTATGAAGAAACTCTTGGAGAAACAGCATGTATAGGGTGATAAACTGAGAATGTCAAGTCTACTTAAGCTCCCTAAACTTCCCTGAAATGTAATATAATCGTTAACCAGAATATAAAATGTCACTGAGGAAACCACAGCTTTTTAGGAACTGGAGCCTCTTCAGTTCTTTTTTGTTTGTTTGCTTTTTCCCCAGTTGCAAAATCCACTTTTCTATAACAACAAAGAAATGAATATTTATGAACTCCTGCAGCTCTTTGTTGGTACACATATTAATATACTGATCATCAACAAGCTTCTGTATATGCTTGTCCACTTCTTCACACACACACACCCCAGATTATAAACTAGAGCAAGGATTATGTCCTAATCTTCTTTAATCTTCCACAGTTCTTATTCTAGTTCTTGCAGACAGTAGGGACTTAGTAAACGTTTATCAAGTTGAACTGGATTTTGCGTTAGTGGTTTAACTAATAGATGGCAAACCTGCCACAGTCAAAAGCTTTAAAAAAAGAAAAAGAATTTCTAAGTAAGATATTTTAAAAACTCCCTCATTTTATGGTACGCTGGCATGGTGTGCAGACTAACTTATATTTTTTCATCAATTCTTTTATACTTGGGTTCAGCAGAAATTTTGCTGGTAAATCAATATGGCAAATTTCCAGGGTTTTAGAGTGTTGATTCAAAACCAAAAGCTGTGTTGACAAAAGATACAGAGACGGAGTGCCCTGGCTTCTGATTAAATTAGTGCTGGATGAGCTTAATTGCCTGCCTTTTTAATCTCTCACCACTAGAGACTCAGTGCAGGAGGGCTGAATTTAATTGTTATATCAGGTTTCAGAAAGTATGGCTGTCCTTCCAGATTCTATCCACTTTTCCCTCTAGGACAATTTCCTTTAATTAAAGAGGTAAGTGTCTGCTTTTTGTGTGTGTGTATTAAGAGTGGCTCAAGATTAGGGTTCTAGGACAAGCAATGCACACACGTGGGATAAAGACAAATACACCTTTGATGAAGCAGAGTAACTAGAAGAGAAGGAAGGAAAGGAGGGAGAGAGGTAGGGAAGGAGGGAGAGAGGGAAAGGGAGCAAAGAAGTGAAAGATACTTCAGTGAAAATGAAAAACAAGAATAGAGTAGTGAGTTGTTGTGAATTTAAAGACACCACCTAGGCAGGCCCAGGATGATGTGTCTTCTTGACTTGGTTACCCCAAGTCCTTAAGTCACACTGCCATGCCCTCTGTAGTTTTCAGAGAATGTTAGTCCTGCTTTTCCAAACTGATGCAGATTCTAATTTAGTGTGTCTGCCGAGGGTCCTGAGAGTCTGTATCTCTCACAACTGTCACCTGGGGACCAGCCTTTGACTACTAAGGCGTCAGCTGGTACCCTAAGCAAGAAACTGATTTTCTTGTATTAAAATATAGAACAAAGTGTCTCAACTTCGACATTTCTGCCATTTGGGGCTGGATGATTCCTTGTCGTGAGGTGCCATCCCGCAGGCTGTCCAATGTCCCTCACTGTAGGATGTTTATCAGCATCCCTGTCCTCTACTCACTAGATGCCCGGAGCAAATCCCCCAGTTACGACAAACAAAAATGCTGCCGAATACAGCTCAATGTCCCTCGGGAGGCAAATCACCCTAGCTGAGGTCCTCGGAAATCAAGGACATGTGGGCGGTCAGAGGGAAAAGGCCAATAGGTAAAACGCATGCATTTTTGTAAAAACAGCCCTGTGTTTTGGTTCTTTGCCAGCCCTGACCCTTAGCCAACCTTGGCCTTCCTTTAGAAATGACAGGGGAGGAAACAGCGCTGGAAGCCTTCATGCCAACACCTTGGATGAAAACATTACAACTCGGCCAACTGCAGCCTGGCCTCCCTCCAGGGAAATCTGCCATCCAAGAACCACCCCCTCCATTCGCTGCAGAGCTGGCAAGATCTGAGAATATTCCTAGCATCTAGAAGAAATAAAATCCTTCGGACCTATTTTTAGGGCTTAGATAAATGTTCAACTAGTAGAAATGTTCACTATTTCAGACACACTAAAATGTAGTTTTAATATCATCTATACAATGTATCTCAGAGATTCCTTCCTTCCTTCCTTGCATTTAAGGAAACAAATAGCCAATATTTTCTAGACTGTTTCAGAAACATAGCAGAAGTTGGCATGCCCTTTTGTGTGAATTTTAGTTTTCCCTCCTGTCAGAAACGCCAGTAAAATAATCTCTCTCATCATTGCAATGTGGTCATTTCCTTCTCCACTTAACTCCCAAATTGCTTAAAATTTCGGTTCAAAGTCTTTTCCTTTACCTTCTTTATTTATTCTGTGTTGTTCAATTATAATTATTTGAGTATTTATTGGGCCCTACTAAATTAAGACAGTGTTTCTAATCTCAGAATTACCTATTAAGTAAGACTAAATTAACTAAAGACTAAATTAACTAAAATAAGACAGTGTTTCTAATCTCAGAATTACCTATTAAGGTAAGACTAACACAAATAAATAGACTAGTGACCAATACAAACAACTCTAAGACTCCCTGCCTCCTGAACTATGCCCAGCACATAGGAGACTCCCAACTAATCTTTGTGGAGTGAGTGGATGAACCACTAATGCTCCAGTTTCCAAATGCCATCAAAGTTGACAGACGAAGAATTATATTGGTTGGAGAAGGCTTCAGGGTGAGAACTGAAGAAGTCTACCCACACCTCTTTACTAAGAGACGACCAAACTCTAGGATGGCTTTTAGCAATATAAGGCTGTGTCCTGGGACGCCTGGGTGACTCAGTTGGTTAAGCGACTGCCTTCAGCTCAGGTCATGATCTCGGAGTCCCAGGATCGAGTCCCTGCTGATTGGACTCCCTCCTCAGTGGGGAGTCTGCGTCCCCCTCTGACCCTACCCCCTCTCATGCGCTCTCTCTCTCTCAAATAAATAAATAAAATCTTAAAAAAAAAAAAAAGAGGCTGTGTCCCTAGGATGACCGCACTCCCACCCACCCCCCATAAAAACACCTGCCCAGAGAAAGCTCACCTGCCAGAAAAGTTGGCTGCTTTTTTAACCAGCCTCCCTGAGGACAGGCCCAACCTCCCTTTCTTAGAGCATCTACTAAAAAGAACTTACAGCTGTGAATCCTTCTTCTGTCCCTTTGAGAGGTGTATGTATCTCCTACAACTCTGGAGTGTCCTTCTTAAGGACCTGAGAGCCTTGGAAGTGTAACCATCCGGCGGTACAGAGCCTCTGCCTACCAGCCCGTGTCAGAGGATAGAATCCACACTTCCGTCCCCGCCAGGGGGCACGCACAGCTGGCCTCGACGTACCTATACCGACCAGCTCTTTGTCCTTCTCCTGGAGCCCCACTCTCTTCCTCCATACTTCCTCCCTTTAAAACGCCCAGTCACGCCCACCCAAATCAGGGTGTAGCTCACCTCTCTCCCCCGCTGTCAGAAGTGACTGAATACCATCTGTTTTCACCGCTTCAACTCATGCCCCCCTTTGTTTAGCTTTGAACTGGTGACGTTGAGACTAGGACGGTGAGCAGAATTCCCCTGTCGTCAACCTCTTCTAGGGCCTTCTTCCAGCCCACTTCATAGACATTGATTGTGCCCCACGTTCCCACCTCCCTTTACCATAGTTGCCGCCCACCGCCAGCTCCCATTTACCCGGCGTCGCGTCTTTCCCCAACCGGTGACAGCATCTGGGGAGTGTGGTCCTGGGGCAGACTGACTGTATACCTCTGGAGGGGGTCTAGGATCTGAAGCGGCCCCCACTGCATCTAACTCCACAAAGTACTCCGAAACTGTGGTCCACAGCAGGGGCCCCTCCCGGCAAATTAACTGAAATTCCTACTCTTCCCACGTGTGGTGGGGGGATGGGCTTTCCCAGGTGGGCAGAAATAAAAACTGCTCCTCCCCCACTGTCTCCTTTCCCTTTCCTCCTGCATCTATAGGTAGGATCAGAGATGTTAAAATTCTACAGAGCTCCTTTACCACAATCTTCTCATGTAGTAATAGAGGACCCAACCACCACTATTACTTGACTTTTGCATGCATGCTCTGCAGCAGGAACTGTGTTGAATGCTTCACAAATCGCACTCTTCTCCCCCACCCTTGGAAGAGGAAGACACTGAGGCTTGAGAAAATGGAGTCTTAACTGAGTTTCTGTAGCCAACAAAAGGGGCAGGGCTAGAATTCAAACCCACTCTTTTTTTAAGATTTTATTTATTTATTTGAGAGAGAGAGAATGAGAAAGAGAGAGCACGCACACGAGAGGGAGTAGGGTCAGAGGGAGAAGCAGGCTCCCCGCTGAGCAGGGAGCCCGATGCGGGACTCGATCCCGGGACTCCAGGATCATGACCTGAGCCAAAGGCAGTCGCTTAACCAACTGAGCCACCCAGGTGCCCCAAACCTGCTTTAAAAAAAAAAATTTTTTTTTCCAAATGTTTCACAAATATAAAACTTAAAATTAGCCACTCTCTTATCCTCCAGATTTATAAAATAGTAAGACCACCACCACGTTTTGTTAGATGCATTTTTTAAAAAGAGATGTGTACAAAACGATCAGCCCTGAGGGTATAGGTGAAGGGGGCTGTGAAATAGTTACAAATTTGTACAAAGTCTTCCTTACTTACCCCAATCACATTTTCCTTAAATTTGGCAAAATTTCAGTAGCAATTGATTTAAATATGAAAATGGTAAGATACCATGTTATCCTGAGAAAAGTTAATGCTTATAAATGTTTTATTTGTCTCAGTTTAATGAAAGACTAGTCAGTAAAGAATTTTGCAAATATTGGAAGTTCCACTAGGGGGCAACATGGGGCCGTCACATAGGTGAGACATTATTTAAAAAAAAAAACAAACAAAAACCCTGAATCCTCTCTTTAACCTCAAACTTTTCCAGAGCCCAAGCTTACTACAAAAATAATATTCTAGGAGTTGATTTTAAGAATTACTGCCAGAAATTCGAAGCTCTGTGACACCCTCCCAATGGCAATGAGAGCGAAATATCAGAATTTAGGAGTATAAGAACTGAGGTTAACTACATCTAAAACTCATGATGTAATATATGGGGATTATCATAACAATAAAAAAAATTTTAAAAACAACAAAGAACTGAGGTTAGACCTTGGGCGAGTTCCTCGCCTACTTTGGGTCTCCAAGTTCATGTTTGTTAAACAGGCTAAAATCACCTGCATTGCTTACTACAGAGGGCAGATGCTAATTTCCAGGGAAACGCTATGCCTGCACAGGTCAGATTTGATTAAAAACACAGTTAATTCAAATAGATTGCTGCGTTACCTGTCTGGAGCCAGGATCCTGAAGACAATATATGCCCAGAAGCATAAGTGGGAGAGATAATCTCTTGACACCTGAATCCCTAAAACCCTGATGTAAAAGGACATCAAGGCCTCCGGTAAAGACCCTTCCTCAACTGCAGCCTTCCACTAGCAGCGATTAGGCACCACATGGAGACATCACTCAAAACCAGTGGGGTCTGGGTGGGCGAGCTCCATCAGGGATGGAGGAGTTTCCAGTGGGTCTCAAGAAACTGGGGGTCTGTCTGCATACCGAGGGCCCATAACTGTAGATAAATCAGTTAATTATCAGCCTTTTTAAATGCCTCTGCTATAATTAACTTTTGCAAAAATGATTATACAGGCTTTTATGAAAATTATGTTGTGCCAATAGGTTGCCTAATGACTTAATTGTCTGATCTTCACTATAAAGAAACTAGGTATTTTTAAATCATTGCACTCCCTGATACTGGTTGATGTTAATGATTCAACTATGTGTACCTTGCTTTGCTTTGTTCATATTTAGGAACAACTATGCATACTGCCTTACAGTTTACAGTTTAGGATTTCATGTACACGTTTATCTCCAGAACTAATCCTGAACATTTTGAAATTCCATCATTCAAGGTTCTTTGTTTATAAGAGGGCAGATTTTTCACCAGTCTCAAAATGAGAATATTAAAAATCAAATGAATAAAATAACTCAGCAAGTCCCATCAAATTCCCTAGTGACCTGAGGTAGGTCACCAGCAGGGGTCACTAAAGAAGTGATGCGGTGAGACCAGGTATTTAGCCTAAACCATAAAATGAATTTTCAGTGGGAGACCCTGGGTGATAAAAAATCTGTTTAGCATTTTCCATAGATGTTATATAGTCTGGGTGGGAAACTATCCTGTTCTAGAAAATTCATCAGTTGGGGAGGAAAAACATAATCCTTAGTCAGTCATAATAGGCCCAACCCTTGAGAAAAAAAAAACAGAGCATGTTAACCATGGTTCCTCCATCTATGGAGTCAACATTTGTACATTCAAAACTTGCAGGTATCAAATATACATATTTGTTTTGAAAAGAATTTTTGGAGCCAGAAAATAATCTACTCTTAGTGACAACCCTCTGACATCTCCTGACTTCTGTTCTACCATACATGAAGATGTCTCAAGAGAAATTTCAATTCTTACAACTTGAAGCATTCTTCTGTTGTGCTGAAAAACCCATACCTAGAGACAAATGAATTTTCATGTCTCTGGGTCCCACACTCCTCCACAAAGCTTCACTGTAGACCGGATTCTGAGGGCTGAGCCTCTTGCAAAGTGCAAAAGAAAGTCCTTAAGAAGCAACGGAAGAAGGCAAAGTGGGAGAGGGAAAGTAAGGGAAGGCAAAGGGAAAATGTCTTATTTGTATTCAAAGAGAATTCCATGACTGTGGCGTTGAGATAGAAAAGAGCTGTGTTGGGGCACCAGAAATAAAGGCATAGAGTATGATAAATATGCTGCTATTTCGGGAAGAGTTAACAAAACGTATGAAATCAGAGCTGTCCTAGACCCAGGTTCTGTTAACCAGGCGTTAAAGACCCTTTCACAAGGCTCTTGGTCTAGGACTCCCGGAAGTCCTAGTGTCATCCACAGCCTTCTCTGCTTTGCCCTCCCCCCCACACACCCGAAAAAAATGGACAACTTTCCTCAAACCCTAGAGCATCTGAACTTAATGCACGCCAAAATTTTCAGACCAGTTTTTACATGTAGATAGGGCTTAGCTACCTGCAATCCCTGCTAAGCCAGTCTTTGCCCTAAAGAGACATACTCGTCCCCAACCCGGGAGAGCGGGTCATCAGCCTGGTTCATGTCTCCCAGCTCCCAACCTAGCAATCCGTGTGGTAGTTTCCACAGGGGTTTCTACCCACCAGCTCCCTCTCCCAGACATTAGTCTGAGCCCTTTTCTGTATGTTTCTTTCTCATCACACGCCAGTCTCCAAGTCTGCTGCTTCACCACACCAGCGAACGTCAGGATTGCCCACAAGGATCCAACGCTTCCAGGAAGTTTAAAAAGATAAACCGCGCCTCCAGCACCAGCTCCCGCATCTTACCCACCACTTTCAGTTCTTCACTCACTCTTTAATGTCCCCTCACCTGTGCCCCCACATCAGGGACAGCCCCTCCGCTCCCAGGCCTGCACGCTGTACCACTCCTGCCAGAGGACCCCATGGAGAAGCTGAAACTAGGGTTTCTGGGGGGCACTGCCACAGGGGTATCCACTGTGTTGGAAGGTGAATTCAAAGATGTACGAGACACATAACCCCATCTTCAAACTGATTAGCTTCAAGAGTCAGAGGTAACCTCACAATTCAACCCAATGTTCTCAGGCCTGAGGAAATGTTGTAAAACAACTAGGTTGTCAAGAATGTAGGTTTTATGTCAGTAGCTTCAAAGATAAGTCCCAAAATTTAGTTTAGGTGACAGCAGGAAGGTTTCCAAAACCAAAGAAAGAAGTTCCACTGGATTTGATGGGTCACAGGCCACGGATAAAGGTTTGGGGGCAGGGGGTAAACACAGATGATGTGTGAGTTGTAATACTCCCCGGCAGACAGCCTCACAGAATATCTGGAGGGTGAGTGTCTAAAAGCAGAAAAACCAGCTGGAAACCTAGTATAATTCTCCAGCAGGGAAAACACCAGGGCCTGAGCCAGAGAAGGGCAGAGGGAATTAAGAAATACGAAAGACCTCGCAAAGGAAGCAGCCCCAGGAACGGAACACAAAACAGTCAAATGCAGTAAAGACCATCTACCCCTGGTTCCAGGGAGAGGAGTGGTGCCAGGAGCAGAGATCCTTTTTGAGTTCATATAAATCTGTTCCTAAGGCGCAGAGACCCTCTGGTTTCTGAAATCACTGTGACCTGACACGTGAACCTACTTTCTCTAGTTGTTCATTCAACAAGCCTTGATTTAGTACTTCTTCTGTGCGAGGCATTAAAAAGTCAGAAATCATTAAAATGAGGTCCAGGCCCCCAAGGAATTCACCGACCAGTTCCATGACTTACAGGTAATGATTTTGGTTTCCTCATCTCTCACACGGAGAACTGCCACTCCGTTTTCCTTCATGATTTCTCCCATAACCAATTATGATGATGCAGTGATCATTATTTAAATGCGTACTCTCTTGGAGGTGTCACGACGAGCCACTGCTAAGGTGTGGATCATTCATTATGCCTCCCCCTTTTTTTTAAAGCTGTGTGGGGTTTGGGGGGGTTTTTTTAGATTTTATTTATTTATTTGACAGAGAGAGAACACGGCAGAGGGAGAGAGAGAAGCTTATCAAGGAGAACACAGAGTTTAAAGAACAGCAATTCAAAGGGCATTTCAAACATCACAGAGGACCAGAGGCATGGTCCTTCGCAGTTTGTAGCAAAAAGTCTCCTTCTCTGCTGTTTCTCAGATGGAATTTTGTGCTCCATCAGGAATATGGGCAGTACTCTAAGCTGTACTCGGAGCCACGGGAAGCCGGGCACATTACTCTGGAGCATCTATTTGGCTTGAAGATTTGGGGTAATTTTATTGATTTGAAGTAGCTTATATTAAAACACACCAAAACATTATGCAGTTCAATGAAGTTTTGCACATATTTTTCTTTAAAAAAATTTTTTTAATATTTTATTTATTCATTTGTGAGAGAGAGAGTGAGAAAAAACAGCAGGGGGAGAGAGAAGCAAACTCCCCACTGAGCAGGGAGCCCGATGCGGGGCTCTATCCCTGGACCCTGGGATCATGACCTGAGCCAAAGGCAGACGCTTAACGACTGAGCCACCCAGGCACCCCCAGATTTTTCATTTTAAATAGGAGTCTTAAAATAAGTTTACACTGGGCCTTTGGGAGCATGTGAAGGAGACCTAGGGAAGGGGAGAAGAAGATAAATAAATTGACTTTTGGATGCGCTCCAGGGTGAAGTTTGGGAATCCTGGCTCATATGCCTTAGGATGAAAAAAACAATCAAGGACCACTCAATGAGACCCAAAACTCAGTACATTACTAAAATGTCCTTCCTTTTTCCCTGTATTTACTTTCAGTGGAAGTTTTCTGTGCTTTATAATTCTGAGCCTCCTGGCTATAAGTTAGAAACTCAGTAACTGAAAATGAAAGAGCAAGCTGTGAACAGAAGGACCATCAGAGCTGACACTGGCATGTCTGAGGTTAAAGAGATTTGTGAAGGTGGACTCCATTATCTGCAGAACACAGCCAGCTCCCTCACAAACCAGTGACCGTTCGATGGCAGGGCTCAACCAAAATGTCAAATTTAAGGTTTGTACACAGGGTCTGCTATGGTCCCCCCCACCTCACAAGGCCTTTAAAGAACTTAGGAGCCCAAATTCTTTGGCTGTCTAGGTTGTCTGTGTAAATCTTGACACAAAGACAGCCATCTCCATGGTAACCATAGATAAATCTAGACATAAGAGTGGCTTTGTATCGCTTACACAGAAATGAGAAAATCTGGCTCAAACTGTCTGACTTTTGATGCTAAAGATGATGGATTCAAAAGATAAAGTTATTTTAAATCTGTCCTCTGTGGCACTTAAATGAAGTGGACATACGATTTTCCCAGAGTTGAGTAGCTCCTGCGACTGGTGGCTGGGACTTTTTGCTGCTGGCCTTGCTTGGGTGCAGCAGCAGGGGGTCTTCAGCAGGCAACAGCTAAAACATCACACAGCTTAGAAAGGCCCTCCGAGTGAGGTCCAGAGCAGAGCAAGCTGAAGTCCCCCATTTAGAAACATTTGCAGAGTCAAGAAGAGAGCAGAGCATTGGCAAAATAAGGGTCTCAGCCGACTGGTTTTCCCCAATGACTGTGCCGCCTCCCACCCCTCTTCTAGAAGGCCAATTTTAGGAGGTGTTTTAACTGCCTAGAAATCACAAGTTAGAGAAGCAAGGAGAGCGGCAGGTCAAGCCAAGCCCTTGGCTCCCTGGGGAGCTTGATCTAGATAGTCCCCACGCAGGAGGCACAGGTAGATCTGATCTCAGCCAGAAGGCCCAGGCCCCTTCCCTGACTCCAGCCTGCCTTGCCCTGACAGATCCTGGCAGCCATTCGGCCAAGGCTGGCTTCCAGGAGGGCAAAGCTCTTTCTGCTCCAGAAAAAGAGGTACCATGGGTGGGAATGGCAGGCTGACTGTGGACATAGCATAGTTTATAACTTTAAAATATTGAGATATATGATATATGGCCTGCTTTCATACTGCTGAACCTGATCAAGGGTCAGTAATCAATTTCCAAGAAACACCAAGTCAGCGAAACATGTTCACCAGAGCCCAGTGATACAAGCAGCAAAAATTCAGAATATGGAAACTCTACAGGACAAATAACAAACAAACTGCAGGGGCAGGGGAGGCTAGGCTGTAGAAACAACAGATTAAAAGAGACTCGAGAACCTATTCAACCAACTATACGGTGCAGCCCTTGCTTGGAATGGAGCAAACTGACTAGAACAGTCATTCATGAGCCATTCGGGTGATTTTAATACTGATTGGATATTTGGCAGATCTAAGGAATTATTGTCAATTTTTAAAAATATGTGGTAGTGATATTAAGGTTACATTTTAAAAATTATCTTTTAAAAATTATCTTTTAGAAATATATACTGAAATATGAATGGATGACATGATATGATATCTGGGATTTGCTTCAAATCCTCTAGTGGGGGGATAGAGATGACCTAAAAACGGCCAGGAATTGACCCCTGGCGAAGCTGGAACGTGAGATATGAGGGTTCCTGATACTATTCTCTCCAGTCTTACATAGATTTCCTTTCTTCCTTCCTTCCTTCCTTCCCTCCAGCCATACCTATACACTAGACTAAAAGAAAAATAGGAGTAAGTTTGTGCAAATAAATGCAATGTTTTCAGATATTTGAGGAACTTAATCTTTTGAGTCAAATGCTTTCCCCATGTTAAATAGAGGTATTACCTATTTCAAAACATTTACTATATCAAGACAGTGTCTGAGAGAAAGCAACTCTGAATCCAGAATGAGCTTTAATTTAAATCTCACTTTACCAGCTGGGCGACCTTGAGCAAATCATTAAGCCTTGCAGCTCCTCCCTGGCAGTTTTCTCACTCGTCAGCCTGCAGTAAAACCACTTTGTGTGCTTTGTTGTGAAGATCAGCGAGAATGTTTGAATGTGGTAGGTTCTTAGCACACAATTTACAACAATTGATTATAGACACTGTTATTCCGATTATTTCTGCAAGGATTTAAATTCTTTGCCACAGAAGACCTAATTCTTGATTTTCAAACTTTCACATTTCACCATTTTACTAAAGGTTTAGTTGCGTTTATTTTGACGGCTAACTCCTTTTAGTCTGAGACAGCAGCTATAGAAAATAGCAAGCAGTTCAAAGTTTAACGTTAAATGTTGGTCTGATAATGAAATCGACTTTGACTATTAAATTTTACTTTATTCTTATGCCAACCTGTGACTGAATATTTTCTTTGTATATATTTATCCATAACAATAAAATTATATCGGTTGCCATAGGAAAAATTAGTCAGCTCTTGGGAGTTTAAAGAATGAATGACAAACTGAGGTTTCTAGAGGGGAAGGGGGTAGGGGGATGGGTTAGCCTGGTGATGGGTATTGAGGAGGGCACGTTCTGCATGGAGCACTGGGTGTTATGCACAAACAATGAATCATGGAACACTACATCAAAAACTAATGATGTAATGTATGGTGATTAACATAACATAATAAAAAAAAAAGAATGAATGTAATGGAGGAATATTTATCATCAACACCCCACATCCTGCCTCCCCTGCCGGAATGTGGGAGAAGCATCCCTCCTCCGTGGAAGCCCTACCCCTCCATTGGTCCTTGGCTTCCCTCTCCTCTTTGCTTCCTCAAGGACATCACTCAGCCATTCTCCCGGGCATCTTTGGTACCTTCAATTTCTCCCTTACTACTGGATCATTCCCTTGAGCATAAAATACAAATACTATTATCTATTTTAAAAAACCCAACTCTTCCTTGACCCTATGACCCCATTCAGCCCCTGCCTCATTCCTCAGCTCTCTTTACAGCAAAACTTTAAAGTCCTCACTTCCCACTCTCTCGCCCACCCCTCTAATTATCTTTCATCCCCACCACACCCGAGAAACAAGTCTTGTCAAGGACCTTCAGCCACACCAAACCCCCAATGGCCAGTTCTGTCTCCATCCAACCTGACCTCTCACTGCATTTTGACCCGGCTGCCCACACTCATCTTCCCAATTCACTTTTTCCTCTTAGCATCTGAGGCTCCTCACTCCATGTTTTCCTATTCCAACCCCCTTTTCCTTCTTCTGTACCCAGTTGCCAACCATGGAAGTCCAGGGCTGGGTCTTTGGCCCTCTTTTCTTCCAGCCCTTCTGCTCCCACCTGCCCCCATGCCCACCATAGATGTCTTCTAGGCCCATGATTTTAAATGCTATCCATTCACTGATGACAACCTTATTTTTATCTCCAGCCCTGACTTCTTCTCTAAGCTCTGGTCCCATAAATACATTTTTGTTTAAATCAAGTATAATTGACATAGTGTTATATTAGTTTCAGGTGTACAATATAATGATGTAACAAGTCTATACATTTCTCAGTGCTCATCGCAATCAGTACTCTTAATCCCCTTACCTGTTTCACACACCGCCCCCACCCACCCGCCTCCCCTCAGGCAACCACCAGTTCTCTGTATTTAGAGTCTGTGTTTTTTATTTGTCTCTTTTTTCCTTTGTTCATTTCCATAAATACAATTATTTAATTAACAACCACATTTGGGTGTCCAATTGGCATTTCAAAGCTAACATTTCCAAGAGTTTCCACATTTTTCCTTAATAAGCCCCACCTCTTGATTATGTGCATGGAGGGAAAAAGGATCTAAGGACACCAGTGGTTTTGCAAAAGTCACTTTAAAAATATTTGGGTTCTGGGGGCGCCTGGGTGGCTCAGTCGTTAAGCGTCTGCCTTCAGCTCAGGTCATGATCCCAGGGTCCAGGGATAGAGCCCCGCATCGGGCTCCCCGCTCGGCGGAAAGCCTGCTTCTCCCTCTCCCATTCCCCTTGCTTGTTTCTCTCTCGCGCTGTGTCTCTCTCTGTCAAATAAATAAAATCTTTAAAAAATAAAAATATTTGGGTTCTGTAAATCGTTCAACAAATATTATGTTACAGATGCTGAGCTGAGTGCAGAAGATCCAAGAGAGATGAGACAGGACCTCCGCCGTCAAGAAACTCAATACAGTATATAACCATTGCTCCTTACAGTTGTCTAAACTTAGCAACTTCTTGCCTTGGGTTTCCTCATCTGTAACATAATAATAAAAATAATTATTATACTTTTCTCATATGATTATGTGAATCAAATAAAGTACTATATATAAAAGTGATTATTCCAGTGCCTGGCACAAAAAACCCACTCAATAACTGTTAAGTTGTTTTTTTTTAAGATTTTATTTATTTATTTGTCAGGGAGAGAGGGAGCACAAGCAGGGGGAGCGGCACGCAGAGGGGGAGTGAGAAGCAGACTCCCCACTGAGCAGGGAGCCCGATGTGGGGCTCAGTCCTAGAACCCTGGGATCATGACCTGAGCCAAAGGCAGACACTTAACCAACTGAGCCACCCAGATGTCCCAATAAATGTTAACTTTTAAATAAGTGGCTAAAATCATATGCCCTGTTGTCTCCTGAAATTCAAAATGTCACTTTCTTTATGCCTCAAAGGGAGACAGGCATATAAATAAATATGGAAATTATGCAATGCACTTGAGAGTAAAACATAAATTAGTGTAAGTTCTGAAAGAAAATGTTCTCCAACACAAAGCCCAAACCAAACAATTGCTACATAAACATCTGCTGCAGAAAACATCTTTTTCTCTAGTCTATGCTTATTGCTTTTATCTTATTCATCTTTGTCTTCTGGTCATCTCTTCCCTCTCAAGTATCCTTCATTAAAAAAAGGCACTCCACGTTTAGAGGCATATTCATTCTTTCTTCCTCCTACACTCAAGGGATCTGCTACCTTCAAAAGCTGAGCCAGCAGAGCAATGGTGTTTAAATGCCAATTATGGAAAGCCCTACATGAAGCCTATCATTTCGTTTCCTGCATAAATACTTGGCAGGCCCTCTGATTTCCAGATTTTAGGATTGTTGTGTCTCCGCAACCACGAGCACTGACTGAGTCTTTAGAAGTATGTCCTTCCCTTGGGAAGGCTGAGGATCCCAGGAAAGGGAAATGCTGTGAAGCACGGCTGGTTCTGCAGGGCTCTAGGTACTTGTCGAGGTCAGCTGTTTTCAACCCTGGTTCAGCAAAACTCAGTCATGTCATGAGCTGTTTGAAAATTCCCTTAGAATCTCTTACTAACCAAGCTAATCGTCCAACCATAATTTCTTCTAAGACTCATCCCCATTTTTGCTAGTTTAATGTATCCCACTATTAAATCATCCACATAGCAATCTTATAGATTGTAAGGTTTTCTTGGAAGCACACTTAACCTTATATTACATAATACCCACATAAGTACTTTTTTTACCGAAATCTTTGCATGCATGTAAATTATTAGAAGACTGAACTCCTCAAATTTCACATCAAATCCTGAAGTGTGTGACAAAGAGTGCTATTTTTCTTTTACAGGTAGAGAAGCTGAAACCCAGAGACATTACTAAATCCATAACAAGGCAGGAATGGGATGATGGAAGCCTGATATAAAATGCTTTCTCCTTTTGTTTTTCCTGCAGGCCTTCTTGAAGCATGAGGTCTCATCAGCATCCTGAACAAGGAACATCCTCCTGAATTGTTCGAGTTTTTCTTGAGAAGGGATGACAAGAGTGTCTTCAAAGGACACATTTAGCTTTATTCCTTTTCCCAGCCCTCTTAAAGCAAATGAGTCCCTCTGTGCCCCTCCTCTGATTTATTTTTGTGAGGACTTTACTGACAAGTAAACTTTCTTGTCTCTGTTCAGAGTCTATAAATAATGAATGACTGTCTCCCGATATAAAGAGGAGGATTAGTTCTTCCGCACAGTGGAAATCCCACAGCAAGGTCAACAGCACATTGTAATGCTCCCTTCAGCCCACCCTTGATAGAGCACAGAAAGGGCAGGTCCTGTGTCAGGAATTTCTACATCAGGACCTGGGAGAAAAGCACTGAACTATCTTATAGATGGAAACAGACTCAGGGAGGCGGAGTTGTGTGAGCTCCTTCGGCTAGCATGTGGCAGAGCTGGAAGAGAACAGAGGCCTGTTCTATTCTGCGTCCATCCTACTTCTCCTTTGCACCGTGGAAGACAAAGCTTCTCTCCTCAAGCGCCTTCAGGACATCTGAAGATCTATAACCTCACCCATCCAGACCCCCTGCTCTGGTTCCTCCCTGGGGCCAGCCTCAGAAACCCATTCACTGCACCCAAGAAACTAAGGCTTTGCCAAGGGCTACCCCAGATTGAGCTGAATTCCGGAATCTTGATGTTTGAGTCTTTCTCCATCAAATATGAGTCAGGGTCAGATCAAAGCAAACTGGCCTTAGAAAATGGGAGGGAAGTAGAGGCCCTGGGACCAGGAGACCAGGATTTCTGCCTGAAATCATCATTTGCTAGCAGTGAAAAGACATGGCCCCCCTTCTCTGAGCCCCAGTTTCCTAATCCGGAAAATGGAGACAGTAGAACCTTCTGCCTATCCAACAGCATTACGCCGGGAATCAAAACAAGTAATGGAAATAAGCCAGGTGTCGCTCAACAAGAAATCAGAAAAACAAACTGTGGTGTATCCACACAATAGAATATTACTCATTAACAAAAGGGAGCAAATTACTGATACTTGCAACAACACAGATGACTCTCAAAAGCATTACACTGAGGGAAAAGAGACACAAAGACTGCAATGATCTAATGTATATGAAGTTTCCTAGCAAGAAAAGCTAAGCAGTGATGATAGAAATCAAGATAGTGGTTGCACGGAGCTGGGGTGGGAGGAATTGATTGAGAAGGGTAATGAGGAGACTTCCTGGGGTGATGGAAGTGTTCTACGCCTTGATAGAAGTGTATACATTTGTTAAGACTGATAGAGAACGCACACTTAAGACCTATGCATTTCACCATATGTAAATTGTGCCTCAATAAAAAGGATAATAACATTTAAAACCTTTGTAAATAGAAGAGCTGTGTACAAATGTAAAATGTCACAGTCCTCCTTCCATCACTTCTTGGTCAGACAACCTCATACGAGTGACTTGTGGTAGCTCCCACCAAAAATGCACTTAACTGAGGTTGCCTTCTTTTAATATCCAAAGTTTATGATTGGATCTGAATGTAGGGATTTCTGAGAAAAGCAAATAGCAGACAAACAGAGGAACACTAAGTTTAGAAATAATGATTCATATTCTAATAGCAAAGTGGCATATGGGCCATTCCACAGCATATACACATTTCCTCTAAATCAGACTCCTAGATTTCCATAGAAAAGGGAAGTTGCTATTTAAAATTTAGCCAAGATAGCAAGCAGCAATAAAAAGAATAATAGCCAGCCTCTTTCAAAGTGTTGTTTCTGCTCACAACAGCCCTGCAACGCAATCAGCATTATCGCCATTTCACAGCTAAGAAAACGGAGGCTCAGGAGTGGCTAAGTTACTTGCCGCATGATACATAACAAGAAGTCAAACTTAGGCGTGTTGAACTCCATAGCTTCTTCACTCTATCCTGACAGATTATAGATAGAGGCCAGTCTCACCTACTCTTCTAATTAGTTATCGTCACAGTTGTACATAATTTTATATCATTACAGAACAGTCATAATAGTGACAGCTAATATTTATTGAACATTTATTATGTGTCAGGAGTTTAACATGTATTAACTCACTAAATGCTTAAAATTTAATAACAGGTAGATATTACTAGTAGCTTGATTTTACAATGAAAAAACTGGCCATGAGAAATAAAGGAACTTTCCCAAGGTCACAGATGTAGCGAGGAGCAGAGCCAGGTTTTGTGCCCAGGCAGGCTGGCAGAGGCCACACGAGCATTCAGTCCCCGCATTATCTCTTCTCAATGCCACATGAAGGATGGCTCACCTCCGAGAAACCCGAAGTACAAGGCATAACACAGTGAGGTTAAAACTCATTTTGGAAAAGAGTAGAAAACATTTCAAGTTTCCTAGGAACAATCTGCAACCAGTTGCTAGTCCTAGATTGCAAAACAATTGCACATCTCCTATTTCTGCCCAACTCATGCGACTAGGTGGGGCTATCAGTATCTCTATAGTAGATGCAATGACAACAGAATTTTACACATCTTTATTAACAAGTACCCTAAAAAGCTCATCAAAACTGACCATTTCTTGGAAAATTTCATTTATCCATCTAAAGGTTCACCCTGACACCTCCAAAAGATGTGTTCAGACTCTCAGAGTAATGGCTCATTGTGCAGTAAGGGAGGAGAAGGAAGAGTGTCAGAAAGGGAAGCGAAGACTGTGAGCTCAACAAGAAACCCAAGTGTTTCTTTTTTTTTTTTTTTTTTTTAAAGATTTTATTTATTTTTTGACAGAGAGAGAGACAGCGAGAGAGGGAACACAAGCAGGGGGAGTGGGAGAGGGAGAAGCAGGCTTCCCGCTGAGCAAGGAGCCCGATGTGGGGCTCGATCCCAGGACTCTGGGATCATGACCTGAGCCGAAGGCAGACGCTTAACGACTGAGCCACCCAGGTGCCCCCCGAAACCCAAGTGTTTCTGACGTGCTCCTCCCTCTTCCGCCTCCTAGAGAATTCCTGAGCTCCAGCTCCTATTCCTGTCACAGGGCTCCCAGATTAGCATGCATCACAACCACCTGGAGCAAGGGCAAGTTCTAACAAGCCCCCAGGTGAGGCGAATGCTGCTGGCCTTAAGACCACACCTGGAGAACCACCGCCCTCTAATATTTATTGCTAAGGAGCCTCTGTTTAAATATCTCCAACCACAGGGGGCACCGAGGTGAAATTAACACTGCCCACTCAGCAAAGCAGGAAGTTACAATTTTACTTACCAGCAGTAAGAGGGCACACTTTAATTTTGTTCAGAAACACCAAAAAAACCCAGCTCAAAAACTGTCTATGGAAGTGTTTACACCTGGTGGGGGGTGGAGAGGCCCTGCAGACCCAGCAGCTGACGTGCAGGTTCTGCATAAACATGGGCAGCCCGAGTCTCAGCTGAGCTCATTTAGCTTAACAAGTCTCTAGCTCCAGTTCACAGTCAGCAGCAGAGATCAATAAAGCTCCATAATGCTTTTCCGTTAGCCTCTGGACTTTCTTTGCACAAAATAATAAAAGATGAGCAAGGGTCAATAGTGCGATAGACATAACCCACACCTGCCAGCTCATTAGATATCACTCTGGTTACACAGAGTCAAGCAGCACTTTTTAAGGGGGTTTCTGTGGTTTTCTGTGGTCATTTTGGAGAGATCCCCCCCACTTTGGTTTGTTACAATTCACCAAATCCTAGATATGAAAGGGGCCTGGTTAGTACTTGGATGGGAGAAATCTTTTGGCTTCACTTCCCATCAGTCTATATTGCAAGAAACTTTCCTACAATATTCTTGGAGATGTAAATATGACAGTCTTCAAAAAGATGAAGGCAGACCTACCAGAGTAATTTGCAGAGTAACTTTACATGGATCCCTGACCTATTCACATGATATGATTGCTGTTTATAAAACAAATCCTTCAGGGGCACCTAAGTGGCTCAGTCCATTAAGCGTCTGCCTTTGGCTCAGGTCATGATCCCAGAGTCCTGAGATCGAGTCCCGCATTGGGCTCCCTACTTGGCGGGGAGTCTGCTTCTCCCTCGCCCTCTGCCCCTCCCCCTACTCATGCGCGCGCACGCGTGCTCTTTCTCTCTCTCAAATAAATAAATAAAATCTTGAAAAAAAAACCTTTCATAAACTTCACTGTTAAGGAAGTAAGACAACTAATAACCACTGAGTGCCTGCTATGTGCAAGGCAATGGGAAATTTCTTTTACAAACATCATCTTACTCATCACATCAACAGGTGCTAACTTTCAGCTAGCCAGGTAATCTAGATATCCAGATACACACTGAAACAAACAGCCAGTCAGGCAACTTCTGTGTCAAATTTAAATTAAATGATCCAACAGCTAAGTTGAAAAGTAAATTTTTAACACCTTCCATGTGTTAAATGACTAGCCTTGGCGAAAAGAAACCATCAGCTTTAGTAAATAAGAGTAGGAAAGATATTTCCCAGGCAAGTCAGGAATACTATTTGGTATCACTGGAGAGAACAGGCATTTCAAAAGACATTGATTATTTCCTCATCAACAACAAAAAGTCAACCAAAAGGGCTGCAAGTGATATTTTTAAAAGAATACAGGGAGGGTAGGGATCCTGTCCTTTGCAAGAGGTACAGGAGGTCAAAAACCTCCCCTAAGTAAAGGAGGGCTCAAATAAAAGCGGATTATTTATTAGGATGGTAAAAAAGCAGTGTCTCCGGAGCGCATTTACCACTAAACCCTTCCTCCTGTCTCTCATTCTCTATCCATCAATCTCCCTAGCTGAGCCACCTTGCATTCTCTCTTCATTCTAGGGGAGAACTGTGTGCTTCTCCCCCCACCTATGCAACACCCCATCATCACCGTCCTCCCTCTCTCCCTCTAGTGGCCATAGTATAGAATTGAAGCCTTCAATTTTACAGTCCTTGATTAAGAATTTTTGTAATTCTCCCTTAAGAATGCTTCAGCTCTTTTTTAAATGAGCTCCAGTCTTATTTAAAACTTCAAGGTTTATAATTCCTAAAGTTGTCTTGAAATCTGCTAAATCCAGAACACCATGTTCTACGCCTCCATGAAAGATAATTTTAAGATGAAATCAGGAAAAGCATAATTTCTGCCGATCCGGAGGAGGACATACCACAGGAGGATATGTATCTAGGAATGCCTGACCTCTTGTAAAGCCAATCATTGAATTTAAAACAAAAATAAAAGTCATGATAAAATCCAGTATAGAAGATTTGGGGCAAGTAAGATGTACCATCTCTGAGATGTAGTGACTCAAACTATTACATTGTTTCAGTGTAAAGAATGAAAACCTGAAACAAAAAAAAAATTTTTTTTTTAAAGAGAAAAACAGTTTGTCTTAATATAAGACATTTTTCAAAAGTACAGGGAAATTCCTAGTGCTCATTTTGTTTCAAGTATTGATCTACCTCTTAATTGCTCCTTCCTTTGCTATTATTGATTTCAAAATCAGAAGGAGGGTTTGAGCATTTATTCATTTATTTATCCCTCAAATGCCCTGGGAGAGAAAAGGCTGCTGGCAGAAAGCATAGGATCTTCTTGCCCCTGCAGCTTCTAAACTTAAGAGACAGGCTCTGAGCCAAATGCCTCAAAAGGGAGGACACAAATATTGAGATATTGCTGACTGAAATAACTTGTCCAGCTTATAAACATCAAACAACAAAAATCTGTGCTCCGAGTAGCTTCCAAGCTACTGTCGGGTCCTACCCTGGGTCCAAATTCACAGTTCTGTTATTTGTTCCTCAAAATCAGGTCTTTGGTTACTAAGTCCAATGAGCCTGAGTCTGGCTCTCTTCTCCTGGGACTTGAAATATCCTTAGTTCTTAGAAGGACTTAAGTTTGAGTTGGTAGTTTCCAGAGACCTGTCAAAGAGACTTCTGAGTAAGCCCTCCACAAAATTGTGCCGCATCCAAACAGCTACTGCAGTATAAATAACTTGACCCTGATCACTTGGAATTGATCATATATTAGTCACACAACAGTTGGAGGAGAATGCCTAGGTAACCTATTACTCAAAACTGTATCTCAGCTTTCCTTAGAAACAACAGTAATATGACTTTTTTCTTCTTAAGAAACCATAAGCCTCCTTGAAACTAAGATGAAAAAATAAACTCTTCCAGTTTTTCTTTAATATTCTCCTCAATTAAACTTGGATACTTACTGTGGAAATGCAGCTTCATGACAAAAGCTTCGCTTTCCTACTATTTGCCATATCTAAGAAATTTCTAAATAGAAATGTGGAACTGCTTGATTTCCTCCAAATAAACTCTATTATCGAGGTAATAAAAAATATCCCTATCTTTTATTATAAAGTGAAATAAAATCCAAGGCAGGCAAATATTTTACTGTAAATATTCATGTTACCTCCTACTGGTTTTTACCAGAGCTGATGGCACATTCAAAGCGAACGCAAAATAAAACAAAACAACTTTTTAAAGATTACCGCTTACGAGCTAGGTCACTTCCTAACTAAGGCACTTGCTCTCTCATTCCAACCTCAAAGTCAGAATTCAAGCCTGTGGCTCAGCAAAAGCACAGATTTTATGGACCTCTAAAATAATTTGAATATAGTGGCATTAAAAATGTTACACCCACATATGCCCAGGGTCTATTTCGTGGCCTTCATTAAAATGTCTCCCTTTCCTTTATTTCATTAGTTAGATTCTCAAACAATTGATAAGATAATAACTATGTGGCCAAGAAGTAGTTCAACTCCCATCTTCATCTACAAGTTCTTTTGTGTTTCACTCCCATCTCAGAAGCCCCCTGTCCCTCTACTTACATTGTCCTACAGAGAAGCAATCACAGATTTTAACCTGGCTTCCTTGGGGAATACTTCCTGGAGTACTAGGTCATTTCTTTTTTAACCATTTACCATTGAAAATTCCTTCATCTTGGGCCCAGGCAGCCATCATCATTCATCAAGGTCAGACCTGAAAGGTATCAGTCAGTCATGGTGATTCCTCCTAGGCCACAATGTCTCACACCCTTGTTGGCAGGCATTGCTCTTATTTATTTACTTATTTACTTATTTATTTTAAGTAGGCTCCACACCCAGCATGGAGCCCAACGCTGGGCTCGAACTCATGACCATGAGATCAAGACTTGAGCCGAGATCAAGAGTGGGACATCTAACCAACTGAGCCACCCAGGAGCCGCTGACGGGCATTTCTTTTAATGCATCTCCCATTTCCATCATCAAAACTCTCAGTAGGCCTGCTTTCCCCTTTCTTTCTTTTTTAAAAATTTATTTGAGAGAGACAGAGAGAGCACGAGTGGGGGAAGTGGCAAAGGGAGAGGGAGAAGCAGGCTCTCCACTGAGCAAGGAGCCCCACGTGGGGTTCCATCCCAGGATCCTGGGATCATGACCCCAGCTGAAGGCAGATGCTTAAACAACTGAGCCACCCAGGCACCCCACCCCTTTCTGATGAGAGTTGTGTGATCAGTAATATCTAGCCAGGTCTAGCACTCTTCTCTTGGTTCGTTTGGTTGCCTCACCTTGACAATGTCTTCCTGGTTTATAAGTGTTCTCTGTGAATGCTAGATAGCCTCCTCTCCTTTCAGTTGCAGTCATTTATTTATTTTATTTATTTATTTTATTTTTTTGTTTCAAGTTTTTATTTGAATCCCAGTTAGTTAACATAGAGTGTAATGTTAGTTTCAGGAGTAGAATTTAGTGATTCATCACTTACATATAACACTCAGTGCTTATCACAACAAATGCCCCCCTTAATACTCATCACCCATTTAGTTGCAGTAATTTAATACCTGTTTTATCCCATCATGCACTTCTCTATTGGATGCTCAACCAAACGCTTAACTGGATGCACAAGTCTAAAGCCTAAGGAGACACAACATTCTAGGAGGTGTCAACTTGTAAAAGAGATCCCTCCCTCTGAAACACAAGTAGAAAAGAGAGTCTAGAAGGTTTGCTATATGTTTAACTCCATCTCTGGTAGTCAGGCTTTAACTTTTATTAAGTCAAGAGTCTTGTATCTTCACATCAATGAGTCACTGAAATGTGACATGGGGATAACTATAAGCCTTTTCTCACTTTTCTCGTTTAGAAGCTCAAAAAAGAAATACATCATCTGAGTGAAACGCTTCTTTTAGCCCTAAAGGAACTGGATGATATGACAATACGCATTTTTAATGTAATTCAATAAAAACCATTAGTGCCATCCTCCTTTCCCCCCCCTGATCTTCTCCATGTGCTTCTTGGTTTAAAAGCTTTCAGAATTAATATAATACTAGTGGGAAATGTTAAACTGTGCTCTCACTTTATATTTGACATGGACTGAGCATCTTTAGCCATGCCAATTAACCTTCTTGGCCTTCATATATTATCCACCAGTTAACTTTCTTATAGTAAGTCAGACAGGAGGAGTTCCCTCTTAGCCTTTTTGTTCTATTTGGGTCTTCAACTGACTGAATTAGGCCCACCCACATTGAGGAAGGCAATCTGCTTTACTTAGTCTACAGACTCCAATATTAATCTCATGTAGAAACGCTCTCATGGACACATTCACAATAATGTTTGAACACATTTCTGGGGACCCCTGGCCCAGCCAAGTTGACACATAAAATTTATCATCACAGTGGCCAAAATTTTTGGATGATCCAACCATTTTACTTTGGATTTTGACATGTAACCAAATCTCTGCCCAGAACAAACTTACTTTGCCTGTATTTTGCTAAGGGATCCATTGCTTTTTTTTTTTTTTTTAAGCCTTTTGATTTAGCAACAATCTTCTCTGACTTCTTTTTTATCCTTAATTAGTTGCAGTAAGACTCCTCAGCTATAATTAATAGCTGTGTAATGAGAAAGAGAGAACTCCAGCCCCAACATTGCCCATTCCCCACTGAGCAAATTGTCAACCATCTTCAACAACAAAACATCTTCCTCTGACTTTTATGTACTATGAAACTTCATAGCTGCTCTAGCATTGTGACATTTTTCTGTGGAGAATTTGGCGTTCATTGTAAAGGTATTATTTTAATTACCATCAAGTGTAACTTTTGGGTCAGGTTGCTCTTAAGGATAAAAAGAACAAACAAATCCAGAGTGAAAATAAGAAATAAGAAAATAAGGCAACAAGAAAAATCAGATGCCAAGAGTAAACAACAACAGGAAAAGAAGCTCATGGAAACACAATGGCAACTGGAAAGTAGACAGGGTCCTTTTTGGGGCAGTCTGTCCCAGTCTTCAATATCTGATCTAGTGGCCTAGTGACCTGTATTTTAAATTTATATGATAGCTTTATGGGAGGCATCAGGGGAATTTGGTGAAGCATCTCACAAACCACATAATAATCACAGAAATTCTTCCCAGCAAGACTAGACTTTTTAAAATCAGGCAGGTCGCAACATGCCATTGCCCGTGTAAATTAAAACAGAATCTTACCACAAACAGCAACCAAAATTTAGATTGATCTTCATCATTTTATTTTTTAAATGGCTGTCATATGCTTTTACCTATCATTTTTAAAAAGCAACATTATTGAGATATAATTCACATACCATACAACTCGCTCATTTATAAAATACAGTTCAGTGGTTTTAAATATGTTCACAGAGTTGTGCAACCATAATCACTATCTAATTCCAGAATATTTTCAGGACTCCAAAAAGAAATCCCATATTCATTAGCAGTTACTTTCTATTCTCTCACCCCCACCTCTGCCCTAACCCTAGACTTGAATTGAAATATCAACTATTTATTTATTTATTTATTTATTTATTATATTTTAAGTAGGCTCCACGCCCAACATGGGGCTTGAACTCATGACCCTGAGGTCAAGAATCCCACACTCTACCGACTGAGCCTGCCAGGCGCCCCCCAAATCAACTCTTTTTGAGTCTGGAGTCTGCCATCTTTTTGACTGGAATTTACACCATTGGCTCTCCTGGGTCTCCAGCTTGCCAACTGCAGATCTTGAGACTTGTCAACCTCCATACTAAAGTGAGCCAATTCCTTATAAACTGTCTCCCTCCCTCCTGCCTCACCCCCTCTTTCTCTTTTGCTCTCACTCTCTCTCCATAATTGGATCTATTTCTCTGGAAAACCCTAATACAGCCATTTTAGACGAATCTGTATTTCGAACATTGAGAGTTCTGTCATTTTTCTTTTAAGATTTCATTTATTTATTTGAGAGAGAGTGAGAGTGAGAGAACACAAGCAGGGGGAGTGGGAGAGGGAGAAGCAGGCTCCTCCCTGAGCAGGGAGCCCCATGCGGGGTTGATCCTAGGACCTGGGATCATGACCTGAGCCGAAGGCAGACGCCTAACCGACTGAGCCACCCAGGTACCCCGAGAGCTCTGTCATTATTATCCTTAACTGATGAAGCAATCAATTTCTCATAAAATAGGAAGCAGTTATGTTTAAACTAATTTCTACTTTTAAAATCTGAGTTATTTTATCTTATTTTTTGTCAACGATTGTTTTAGTAAAAGTCTTTTAAACAGATAAGGAAGTGAAGAGTTCTATATCTGAATATATGATACTGAGTTAAAGAATGTTTTATGTTGGTCTGAAATATTAGGGTAAACAATGGGTTTCCCTGAAAAGGTAGTTCATAGAAAACACAGTTGAGTAAGTCATAGTTGGCACAAAAGGGGAGGAAGGGAAGAAGATAGGGAGGGAGAAAAGGAGGGCTGGAGGGAAGGAAGAGGAAGGAGTGACCAATTATGTTCCTAAAAGACTAGTTTAAAGCTGTATATGTTAGAAAAGATTTTAATAAGCAAAAGCGATGTATTAAGCATTTTCTAAGGGTCAGATACTTAGCTAACTGCTTTATACGCATTATAATCTCATTGAACTCTCAAAACAACAATAGGGAACACTTATGAGACATTTACTCAGTGCCCGGCACTTCTGACTGCTTTTTGTATATTAACTTAAGTAACTTAATACATTTACTATCGTTTGTGGCAGATGAAGAAATTGAGGCTTTGGAGAAGTTTAAGTAAGTTGTCCTCCTTCACAAGTTAAGTGGTCATGGATTTAAATATGGGAGGTCTGGCTCCAATATCTGTTCTCTTAACCAGCACAACACAGCCACCTTCTTTGAGAAAAGTGATACATGAGAAGTCATGGAAAGATTGTTTATAGTGAGCCAACGGAGGATACGGCAAATGACAGGGTTTGACATCGAACTCTTCAAGTTGTGTCACTTTAGATGAGTTACAACCTCTCTGATTCTTGGTTTACTGTCTATAAAAACGAGATAAAAACTCCTACCCTGCGAACTTGTGGCAAGACAAAGAGATGATGTATGGAAACCTTGGTAGTAATAGTTCAATAAATTATAGTTATATCAACATTATTATTATCTTTATCACTGTTATTATTATTATTCTTTTGAAGTTTGACATAGAGCTCAAAGACACAAGCCATACAACTTTCCTGGTTGGTTGGTTTGTTTTCAACCTTACAGTTCTAATTAAGGAAGAAAATAAAGTTCTATGTTGATAGAGGGAAACTGAAACACAACAATTGATAGTAATGGAGGATATCAGTTGCATCTTTATAACAGCATAACCAGCAGGGGGGAAAAATGTTTTCCATTTAACAGAAAAACAGAATTACACACTTATTCGGAGAAAAAAGGATAAATAAAAAATTACTAATGAAGATCCTTATACTAACCAGAAGGAAATTGAGATGGGTTCTTTGAGTTAATTAATATATTCCAGTAATTTATGCAAGTACCTGGGTTTAACCATGATGTGGTTCTGGAGACATTAGCTGGCTCAGCCAAAGGTGCAGAGTTACTGCAAAGCTAGTTGATGACTCAGTAAAAACTAGTACCTGTCAACTTCACAAACCTTTAGAATTCTCAGTGTTATAAAGAGTTCTACTCTGAGAGACCAAGAGTATTTTATGTCATCATAAAAATAAGTAGTGCTAACCTAATAATGTTTTTTAAAAAATAAGGGTTAAGGGGGCGCCTGAGTGGTTCAGTCAGTTAAGCATCTGACTTTGGCTCAGGTCATGATCTCAGGGTCCTGGGATCAAGCCCCACCTGGAGCCCCGCCTTAAGCTCAAGCCCCGCCTCAGCCTCCACACTCAGCAGGGAGTCTGCTTATCCCTCCCCCTCTCCCTCTGCCCCTCACCCCCTTATCCCTCTCCATCTGCTCCTTCCCCCCACCCCACCCTCGCACACCCCACCTCAAGCTGGCTTGTTCTCTCTGTCTCAAATAAGTAAATAAATCTTTGAAAAAATTTTTAAAAATTTAAAAAATAAAAATAAGGGTTAATCTGCACATTGTGAAAGCAAACCAGAAAGAAGTCAATAAAATTGGTCTCAAATTTGTTTTTGCTTTTTTTTTTTAAGACTTTATTTATTTATTCAATTGACAGAAAGAGAGAGACAGCAAGAGAGAGAACACAAGCAGGGGGAGTGGGAGAGGGAGAAACAGGCCTCCCGCCAAGCGGGGAGCCCGATGCGGGGCTTGATCCCAGGAGCCCGGAACCATGACCTGAGCCGAAGGCAGCGGCTTAACCAACTGAGCCATCCAGGCACCCCTGTGTTTGCTTTTAAATACTCCTGTTACTGGGTTTCTTACTTTTTCTCCTCCTGATCATAAAATGAACATAAGAGAATAAGAGTTGATAAAGAGAGATAGATGTTGGGCGCCTGGGTGGCTCAGTTGGTTAAGCGACTGCCTTCGGCTCAGGTCATGATCCTGGAGTCCCGGGATCAAGTCCCTGGATCGAGTCCCGCATCGGGCTCCCTGCTCGGCGGGGAGCCTGCTTCTCCCTCTGACCCTCCCCCCTCTCATGCGCTCTCTCTCTCTCATTCTCTCTGTCTCAAATAAATAAATAAAATCTTAAAAAAAAAAAAAAGAGAGATAGATGTTGCTGATATAGTTAGTTGGGGTTGTATTCTTTTCTCTTGATTTCACTGGCTTTCCATTGTCTTCTTTGTCTTGTCCAAATAGCTGTAGATACATATTGGATAGTGTATGTAAAGACAGTATTTGAGGCTGCTTTAGAATAGATGCTGCCGAGAATCTTCTGTTAAACTGGTCTTACAGCGGCTCTGGGGGTTTCTGTATTGTTCTTTGGGGGTCTCTTTATTGCTAAGAAGTATCCTTTTAAGGGCAAGAATTATGCCTATTATGGTACATCTCATGTTTGTTGACAATTAATGGGATGGTCACATTAGTTCCTTAATGAAATACTGCTTTTCCAATTTTTAGAACTACTGGCTCTCATTATTAGTATGATCTTTATTTTATTATTAAAACTGAGACTGTTTAAGGTTAGGGTCTTCCTACAATGAAAGACTTCAGCCTAAGCATATGCATATCTGTGAAACTGGAATCAGTGAGTTGGAGCAACGTCACTCACTCACTCACTCACGGTGCTAGACCATAGCTCCATAGGAACTTAAAAAATATATTAGGAAGGAAGTAAAGAAAGGGAGGGAGGGAGGGAGAGAGGGAGGAAGGGAGGAAGGAAGGAAGGAAGGAAGGAAGGAAGGAAGGAAGGAAGGAAGGAAGGAAGGAAGGAAGGAAAGGAGGGAGGGAGGGAGGAAAGACTGACAGACAGGTGGGCAACCCTGTTTTTGCCATGCACTTTATAAGAGAGGGGCTGAGTTAATTTTCAATTCAGGGGGGGGGTCTTTCTAAAGTATTCCAGAGGTGCTCAGTCATGATGCTTGGATTTCTCAATGCCAAAGAGCCATGGAGAAGGTGGCTGAGTCACTGAAAGAAAGGGAAGGTACATAGAGTTCCACCAACAAAACAGAAGAAATGTCAAAATACAGAAGAGAAGTTCCTGAATGATGGTATTTAGAGGAGAATGAAGGAAGGAAGGGAAGAGGAAAAGCCGGGGAGGAAGGAGATGGAGAACTGTATGAGTACTTAGTAAATGGTGGTTCATTTAATTCTTCAAAAGAACCCAATGAAGTCAATATTATTCCCACTTCACAGATGAGAAAATTAAGGTATAGAAATAATAGACAATTTGTCTCAGACTACAGTTTGTTAGTAGAAAAGCTGGGATTTGAACCCAGGGCGATTTTGTCCCAAAGTCCATAACTTTTTCTACCAGGACACCCTGGTTACGTTTGGAAGCTTGAGAAAACTCGTATTTCAAACTGTTCATTTTGCTCCCCCAGGAGTAAGACAGTTCTCAGCAGATGCATACCAGATCAGGTAACTGACAGCTGGTTATTTTAAGTGGATTCTCACATCAGGTCCTTTCTCCTTCCTGGTATGCTGAACTCCAGATACATTCCACACAACCTTTCTGGGTCAATTGGTACAGCTTTTACAAAGTGATCCCATTCCCTTCCCATATTTGTCCCCAAACCTCCCAGGTTACCTAAGGGAATATACTCTTCTATTACTTTTAACTGTTACTACTGCTAAAAGATTTCTACTCCATGCTTGCTGGAATACCTAAAGAATTCAACAGCTGCTTTATGATAATGACAACAAAAGGCTTTGTTCAAAATGTTCAGTTGATACAATTATCATTACTTTAGATTCTCATACTATTATATTCTAAACAATTCTGCCTGGTTCTTTAAATCTTATTCCCCTTTCCATAAGCTGTGGTGTGTCTTAACCATTTCTTATCTCACAATTTGTAGTTAGCATAAAGGGAGAATCCTCTTCCTGGCGAAAGAACATCATTTGAGACTTTTTTTTTTAAAGATTTTATTTATTTATTTGACAGAGAGAGAGAGATCACAAGTAGGCAGACAGGCAGGCAGAGGGAGAAGCAGGCTCCCTGCTGAGCACAGAGCCCAATGTGGGGCTCGATCCCAGAACCCTGGGATCATGACCTGAGCTGAAGGCAGATGCTTAACCATCTGAACCACCCAGGCATCCCAGACTTTTTTTTTTTTTATATCCTCCTTATCTGTGGTTATATACCATCTTTCCTTCCATCTTTCCTTCCTGATGTTACTTGTGTCTTTGTTCCTTGATTTTTTTCAATGAATAAGTTTTTTCTTTTATTGATCAATTCTCCTGGATTTTTACTTTTCTATTTCATTAATTTCTGCTTAATCTTTACTAGTTAATAGAATTCTTTTGCAATTTTTTCTAAGTTTCTTGGTTTGTACATTATTTTGCAATAAATACATTTAAGGTTTATGATTTCTGCTTTTCAATACTCTCCTGATTTTGTTATGCAGGATTTTTTTTCTTCTATTTCTAAAGATTTTGTAATTTCTCATTTGTTCTTCTCTTTAATCTAGATTTAAAGCATTTTTAAACTTTCAGTTGTATATCAATGAGAAGGAATTTTTCTTGTTAAGTTTTTTTGGTTAATTTTATCCTCATTGTGCTTCAGTAGATGATGTGGTCTGTATGATTTCTGTCTTTTAAAAATGTGATCTTTGGGCACGTGGGTGGCTCAGCTGGTTAAGCGACTGCCTTCGGCTCAGGTCATGATCCTGGAGTCCCGGGATCAAGTCCCGCATCAGGCTCCCTGCTCGGTGGGGGGTCTGCTTCTCCCTCTGACCCTCTTCCCTCTCATGCTCCCTGTCTCTCATTCTCTCTCTCTCAAATAAATAAATAAAATCTTTAAAAAAAGTGATCTTTATTTTATTTTATTTATTATTTTTTTATTTTTTTATTTTTTAAAGATTTTATTTATTTATTTGAGAGAGAGAATGAGATAGAGAGAGCATGAGAGGGGGTAGGATCAGAGGGAGAAGCAGACTCCCTGCTGAGCAGGGAGCGCGATGCGGGACTCGATCCCGGGACTCCAGGATCATGACCTGAGCCAAAGGCAGTCGCTTAACCAACTGAGCCACCCAGGCGCCCGTGATCTTTATTTTATGATCTAGTTAAGTTTTGAGAATGTTCTATGATTAGATAGAAAAAAATCTATTTTCCATTTGGAGGTGAAAAGATACACATCCCTTTTATCTGTGTGTGGTTATATTACACATATGTCATTTAAGATCCTTTTTAATAGTCTGGATGCTTCTGCCAAATGTACCCCTTTCTCCCAACCGCCAGTTGAAGTAATTGCAAGGTCTTCTATCCATTTCACAAATCTCTGGCACAGAGAAAAGGGGCCTGTTTCTGTAGTTCCACCAATGTACAATCACATGGTGATTGGCAAGGTCCAGTAAGAGAACGAGATAATGAAGAACGAGACCTAAAAACTAGTGTAATAGTACTGGTCCTACCACCCAACGGGCTTGGTGACCCTGGACAAGTCACTTTTCAGGTTTTCTATCTCCTCATCTATTTCCACGCCTCAATGGTGTGGTCTTACTTGCTCTGCCGAAATTACAAGGTGTGTCAGGAGAGGCAGCGAGATAAGGAATGTGAACAACACAAAGTGATAATGAAATGAAAAATGCTAGGCGTGGTTGCTCATATTTAGATACAGTTTCAGAGAAGGAAAAGATAACGATGTAAAAACTGGCCAGTACAGGCTTCAAATTGCTCCTCCGTTCCTAGTGGCTCCCTTCCCTGGCCCCAACCACCTTCAGCTTCCTTTGGGGACGCACCCCCTCCTGCGAGGAGAAAATCCCTCTCAATAACGTAAGTCTCCCTCTTCGTGGCACCCGCAGCTTGGAACCTGCTGGAAGAGTGCGGTGAAAACGAGCAGAAACCTGCCCGCAGCTCAAATTCGCGCTTCAGCACCATCAGCCCTGGCCGAGCATGTGCAGTGCCTCCTCCTTCAGCAGTGGGGGCTGACTGGCAGTTGCCCAAATGCTCATTAATCACAAGAAGCTCTGGGCCCCGGGCGCCCCTGGGTCTTGCGCAGAGAGTGTCGGTGGCGGAGATATCGGGGCCGGGATCCTCAAGGGCCTCTGCGCTCGCAGCCAACATCCTGCGCTCGGTAGAGAAGGGATCGATGGTGTTCTGGATGCGGGTTTCCAGGGAAGATGCTCTTCGCGGTCCCGCGCCTCCTCGGGAAGATCGTTGAGAGCGGAGCGCGGGCGCTGGGCACGCCGGCCCCGGAACCGCGGGAGCCCGCGCCGCGCGGGTCTGCACAGCCGAGCCGCCTCCCAGCCCGCTCTCCCCAGTTTGCTTTCCTGCCGCAGTCCGGGCCCGGATTAATTCTCTCCACTTGTGAGTGAGCACACACAAGTTCCCCGGGCACGATCCTTCCGTCTGTTTCCCCGGGGGAGCCCAGTTTTTCAACGATTAACCTCCCAGCCAAGGGGCGGAGGGAAGGGGGCAGGATGGAGGGAGTGGGGCGGGGAGAGGCGTTTTTGCGCGTTCGAAGGCACCAAAATCAGCTGCCGACGCTAAACGGGTTTACTTTCTTCGATTTTTGACAAACAAATGCAGGGGGATGCCTGCTCGGCCGACTGCCGCCCCGGCCCGGAGCCCTGGGCTCACTTCGCAGCCTGCTGCCGAGTTTCACACCGCAGTCCTGCTCAGCATCCGCCGAGCTTCGCCCCCTTGCCCAAGTCTGCAGATGGATGGATGCGGGGCGCAGGCTTCCCCTGGGCGGGTTAACGCTGGCTCCCGCTAAAGCCCCAAACTCCCACCTCGCGCCTCCCGTTTATCTGCCCGCCCCCACCACCACTACCGAAGGACGTGCCCCTCTGGTCGTGTCGGGGCTCCCAGCCCAAAAGAGGGGGAGGACACCTCCCTATCCCCTCCTCCCCATCCCCGCCGCGGCTCGGGGTTTTACTGCAGCAGCCGGAGGTGACAGCGACGCCTTCGCCTCCTCGGTTGCTCTCAGAGCCCCGGCTTCCCCTGCATCCGGAAAGCGCCCCCTCCTGAGAGGCTGGTCCCCGGAGAAGTGCTAACGAGCTGCAGAAAACCAAATTTAAAAAATGTAGAAGTCGCTGGGCTGCATTCCTCCGAGGACGAGCCTGATCGCCCAGGACAGAGAGTGGCAGCGTGTGGGAAGTTGGGACCGTAGAGCAAAGGGGGGAGGGGAGTGGTGCAGCCGGCATTCTCCTCTGGAAGCAATCGCTGGGAGCAGTGCGGTTGGACACAAGTTTGCGCGGGAGTGTTTTCCTTTTGTCAATAATTAATCACCGGAATCGGTCTGGCAGAATTGGAGTTTTAGCAATAGTGCAGAGGGCGGGGCCGAACACCTAACTCCAGGAGGCTCTGAGGCGCCCGGCGCAGTGGGAAGCTCGCAGCAGCTGGGGAGGAGCCAAAGCCTGGGTGCTCACCTAAGCCGCAGGGAGATACACCCAACCGGGAGGTAAGCATCTTCCAAAATATATGCTTGAACGCTAAAGTAGCTTTAGTAGGTTGGAATTCCTGTCTCTATAGGGGAAAAATTAATCCTAGCTTTAATGCAATTTATCAGTTTATTATTTAACTGCATTAAAATTTTAAGAATTGAATGGGTTTTTCCATTTGCCTTGGTAACACAGTTGCCTTTCTAACATAGTTAGAAACTAAGAGGTTTCACTCAACAGAAGCCAAACTTTATTATCGAAACTTTCCCAGCCCAAGAAGAGAAAATTACTTTGTGAATTACTTTAGTATTTATCTTTGTGTAGTTCAGTAACTATTCAGGGAAATATCTTTGGGAGGTGCTTGGTTTCATTCTTAAATATTCTAGTGTTATGTTCTTATATAATACTTTTAGCCCCTAAAGCTACTTTAGGCGATAGTACACACAAGTCAACTGCCCAAAAAGGGAAGAATTTCCAACAAGGAATACATTTTAACATTTTCTCATGATTATGAAGCAGTATGTATTTTCTCAAAGATGCTTATGTGATCATTCATAAGTAACCAGACTTCTAAACCCCAGGAGAAAGGAATAGTTAACTTTGCCACGGAATGGAAAGGAATGGAAAGAGAGGGTTTTAGATATGAGCAGAGGTTCTATGTCTGTTTCAACTAAAGTGACATTCGACTGGTTGGCAATTAACATAGATGAGTTCAGCTCCTGATTCAATAAAGAATTTGAGGAATTGTTAAATGTAAATCTTAGCCCTAAAACTACAAACCGGTTCATCAGGGAAATTGGGAAAGTTGTTTTTCTAAAAGACGTAGTGGTGTGGTCGTTCTTTTGAATTAATTAAAAATATATGGTCATTTTTGCCTGTGAACTTTTTAGATTAATGCATAAAACTAATGAGGTTTTAGTAACTTGATTTTCACATTTTAATTATTCCTGTGCTTTCAAAAACAGGGATCATTTTGATAACTGTCAGGGCTTTGATGGCTTTGTACATAGATTACTAGAGCAATAATCTCTCATATGAAATGCCCTGTCACCCTCATTATTCAAATATTTCTATTCAGCCATTTAATAACAATAAATTAAGAATAGTTTGTCAAATCAAATGCATGAGCATTCTAGAATTTGACTGGATATAAAGTTAAAAGTCAACCAGGCCTCAACTTCAATCAGTTCTCTTCATCCACTGTTAATAAATTTACAAAATTTACTTTTGTAAAAACTGTCCTTCATAATTACCTATCTACTATGTCAGCATAAACTCTTTTACCACCAAGTATAAGAGATGCAACATTTGCATTAAAAGTTATTCAAAAGGAACTCAACTTCCAGAATGGTTGTGTAAGGAACTCCATGAACCCACTCTGTAGCAAAACAACCACTGGTGAAAATTACAGATGAACTAGTTCATCTCTGGAAATTGTTCTGAGGAAAGACAACAAATGAAGAAAACTTTACTCAAGATAAACTACTGCAATTCAGTAAGAACAGCAGGAGTGTGAGGCATTTCAGCCACAACCCACTTCCCTGCCCCCTTCCAGCTAGGGGATGGTGCTCCATTCCTGGGGCCTGCAGCCAAGAACACAGGGCTCCCTCTCAACCTAGATCCCAGTCTAGGGCTATGGTATAACCCTGGGAAAAGCAGGCCACTGGCATCTTACCACCCATTTTGTGTTGTAGAAGCTTTCATCTAGGCAGGAGCAGGCAAGAGGTCTCAGGCTCTTCCTCCAACTACCCCCATTCTTAAGGCATATGAAGAAAAGTTCAACATCTAAAAGACAAGCCATTCAGAAATGGGCAAGGGAATCGAAGAGCCATTTCTCCAAAGAAGATGTACACAGGGCCAATCAACACATGAAAAAATACTTACTATCAGTAGTCATTAAGGAAATGAAGATCAAAAGCATAAGATACCATTTCACACCAAACAAAATGACCATAATAAAAAAGACAGATAATAACACTGTTGGAAAGGAGGTAGAGAAATTGGGATCATCATACATTGGTGGTGGGAATATAAGATGGTGAGTTGCTGTGGCGGGGGCGCCTGGGTGGCTCAGTCAGTTAAGCATCTGACTCGATTTCAGCTCAGGTCATGAACTCAGGGTCCTGGGATGGAGCCCGAATCGGTCTCCAAGCTCAGCAGGGAGTCTGCTTGAGACTCTCCCCCTCTACCTCTCCCCCTCCCCCTGCTCACACGCACTCTCTCTTTCTCTCTCTCTCTCTCTCTCAACTAAATAAATTAAAAAAAAAAAAAGTTGAACAGAGTTACCATATAACCCAGCCATCCCACTTCTAGCTATATATCCAAGAGAATGAGAATGTATGTCCATGTACACAAATGTATGACTTGTACACAAATGTTCACAGCAGCATTACTCATAATAGCCAAACAGTGAAAGCAATCTAAGTGGTCAAAACTGATAAAAGGAGAGATAAAATGTGATACAGAATAGAAAAATGGAATATTATTCAGCAACAAAAAGGAATGAAGTACTGATACTTGCTACAACATGGATGAACCTTGAAAAGATCATGCTAAATGGAAGGAGACCATATATTATATGATTCCATGTATATAACAGATCCACAATAGGCAAACCTATAGAGACAGAAAGGGTGGAGTTGGGGAGGAATGGGGAGTGACTACTAAAAGATACAAGTGTCTTGTTGGGGTGATGAAAATGGGCTAAAGTTGACTGGTGATGTTTCTATCACTGTGAGTATACTAAAGACCACTGAATTGTGTACTTGAAATGTCTGAATTATATCTCAATAAAGCTGGTTTTTAAAAATAAATTGGCCAAAAAAAAAAAAAACAGGTGGATTTAGAACTTGGAGTTCATGAATCCCCATATACCACTAGACCAATAGTTTACATGAGGCTTTTTAAAAAAAAAAAAAATTTTTAAGGTTTTATTTATTCATTTGTCAGAGAGAGAGAGAGAGCACAAGCAGGGGGAGTGGCAGACAGAGGGAGGAGTAGGCTCCCCACCAAGCAAGGAGCCCGACACAGGACTTGATCCCAGGATCCTGAGCCACAAGCAGATGCCTAACTGACTGAGCCACCCAGGTATCCCTACATGAGGCTTTTCCCCCAAGGCCACATTGAAATATATGAAATAATCAAGAGTGGCACAGGTGTTACATAGCTATGTGATTTGCACATGTTTACACACCCACCCAAACTTTCCTCTGTTTAGAAATCAGTCAAATGTAGGGGCGCCTGGGTGGCTCAGTCGGTTAAGCAGCCCACTCTTGATTTCGGCTCAGGTCATGATCTCAGGGTCGTGAGATCAAGCCCCGGGTTGGGCTTGTGCTGGGCGTGGAGGCTGCTTAAGATCGTCTCTTCCTCTGCCCCCAATGCCCCCCTGCCCCGGCATGAACTCTCTCTCTCTCAAATAAGTAAAGAAAGAAAGAAAGAAAGAAGGAAAGTAGTCAAGTGTCGTTAATGTAGTCTTATAGAGTATCGGCTTGTAAATGCCCTATCTTTTTGGACTCGCCAAGTTGCCATATTAATTTAAGCCCAGTGAGGACAGCTGTTCCTCCCACTTCTAGATAGCTCTAGTCCTTTATCAGTTCTTCAGACCAGTTGTTGAAAGAGGTCACACTGCGTGAGAGAAGGTTACTTAAATCTCAACCAAAAGGGAACTTTGCCGCTCAGATTAGCCCAGTTTCACTCCCACTAGATTGGCCCCCGGAGTAGGAGTCTTGCGGGGGGGGGGAAGGAAGAGCTGGAGCCGCCACTATGGCCTTCAGACTACACCGATACGGCGCTGCTAGAAAGCATCTCCTGTGATTACGACGGTCTCCAATACAAGAGGAGCTCTCAAATAATGCATATACTCCTCTAGTCACCTTAATGGTTTGAGTTCCCATAAACTGCCTGATCCTGTAGCAAGAAACATGGAATTGGATGATAGTGCTTTGTCCAGAAATAAGAATATAAAATTAGTGAGTCTCTGAGTTCCATGGGTCTGGTAAGCAGCAGCTAAACTTGCCGCTAGCAACAGTTATGAGTACAATGAGCCTAACCATACCCTTAGCTTTAGGGATTCAAGTAAGTCTGCCTGGATCAGGAAAATACAAGAGTTTCTATTCTCATCAGCACAGGCTTATCCTTCCATGTACATGTTTCGAAGAGCATACCATGCTGATGAAAATGGGTTCCGTTTGGCTTTTGACCATCAAAGCTTTTGTAAAGGTCCTATTGTCATATTTTATCCAATCAGAAGATTTATACAAAATAATTTTAAAGGTCCAATCGGTTGTCTGTAGATTAAATACACGTAAAAAAGAACTTGATCACAGTTATTATTTATTAATATTGCTTTGATCAGGATTAATAATTCATTTATCCAATAGATATTTATTGTGCACCTGTCTTGTGCCAGAACAACTCTAGGCCCTGAATGAGTAATAAAATAAGCTCCTTTGAGGAGCTTCAATTCTAGAGGGGACATCAGCCATTTAAAGAATGATTTAAAAAATTATTATTATTATTATTATTGTTATTATTAAGTGAATTACAGTGTATGATAGGAGATAAGGACTCTGGAGAAAAAATTAAGCAGGGAAGGGAATGAGGTATAGTTTTAAACTGTGGCATCATGCTAGGAAGTAAAATTATGTAATTAGATAATGTAAAGATCGTGTACAAACCTGGCCCCGTGTCTCTGAGATGGACCGTGAGGATGACTAGCTCCAAGTGAACTTCTCCCCTCAGGAGTCTCGGTGTCCCCTTCCCATCAGCATTATTTTGCTCCCTTGGATTTGCGCTGTCTCATTAAGGAAAATACGAGTCTTAACGCAGCCCCAAGGAAGACATAGTTTAACACCTGCTCCAAAGAACCATAACCTAAATAAAACACCACCTTATGATAACAAAAATTCTTGTTGAGGTTTCAAAATCATTAGCCTGGGGTTTCAGTTTTCTTTTGCCTTTCTCTCTTGCTTTGCCCTGGATTCTTGTGGTCTGCCGGAGGACCGTGTGGTAAATAATTAAGAACTGCTTTCTCAAAGTTTACATCTTTTTTGAAGAGTGAGAGGGTTGGGGAGAGGATGAGGGGAAGAAAACTTTCCAGGTCATCTTGGAAAGGTGAAGGGAGAACGGAGCTTTCAGAACTAGAGAACAGAGCATGGAATCCCACAGATCACCCGAAAAAGGAGGGGGGGAAGCAACCAGAGTCTCCACTTTCCTGGACTGTCCCAGAATCTCTACTCAAGGCCCCTGTTTTAAAGATTTTTATTTATTTATTTGACAGAGAGACACAGTGAGAGAGGGAACACAAACAGGGGGAGTGGGAGAGGGAGAAGCAGGCTTCCCGCTGAGCAGGGAGCCTGATGTGGGGCTTGATGTGGGGCTCGACCCCAGGACCCTGGGACCATGACCTAAGCCGAAGGCAGACGCTTAACGACTGAGCCACCCAGGCACCCCAAGGCCCCTGTTTTAAAAGACACCAGAGGACACATTGTTCTAGGAAAAGACAATGGATGTGGCAGTTCTCCTGGAATAGAGCTTTTAGAAAATGGCTTAAAAGGGATCAGGGACTTGATGTTTTTAAGTTAAAAAAAAAAAAAGAGCATTTATTTCAGGCTTAGAGGAGAAACATTTAAGCAGGTTCAGAGTCCAGTTAGAAATAAGTCAAAAGATTCCCCGTTATAATGGGGTTATTATGGAGTATTAGAATTCTAATTCATTTATTCTACAGATGTTAATTGAGCAGTCACTATGTGCCAGGTGCTGGGGGAACAACATAGAGGAAGACCTTGTTTCAAACACCTTTCTTTGTAGAGGTTACATTATATGCCTTTTGCTACAAAAGTTGAAGCACACAGTGATGAGGATAAGAACTTTTCCACCTGCCTGTCCTGACACCGCCTTCCAGACTGGGTTCAAGCCTCCTTCCCTGCCCCCTTCCCTGTCATAGTGCTGTCACACTGTGTGGGGATGCTAGTGTAACTGTCCTTTCTCCTGTCTAGAAAGTGGCTAGAGGAGAGTGCCCACGTCAGTCTTAGTCATAGTTTACATCTCTAGTACATTTTTTTAAATTAAGGATTTCTTTATTTATTTGAGAGAGAAAGAGAGAGAGAGAGAGAGGAGCATGGGGTGGGGTCAGAGTGAAAGGGAGGGAGAGAATCTCAAGTAGACTCCCAGGCGCCCCTCTCTAGCACATGTTTGATGAATATTTGAGTGGATGGATGGGTGGGTAGATTAATGATTTGCCAGGTTAAGATCAAAGCTCTTTGCATAGATAGGCAGTCTGGCAGAGTGGTTAAGAGTTGTGTACTCTACATTAGTTGTGACACTCTGGGTCAGCTTTTAAATTCCCAATGTCAGGGGCGCCTGGGTAGCTCAGTCAGTTGAGTGTCCAGTGATTTTGCCTCAGATCATGATCTCAGGGTCCTGGGATCAAGCCCTGCCTTGGGCTCCACATTCAGCGGGGAGTCTGCTTCTCCCTCTCTCTCTGTTCCCCCCACCCCCTGGCTTGCATTCTCTCTCTCTCTTGCTCTCTCAAATAATCTTTAAAAAATAAATAAAATAAAATAAATTCCCCAATGTGTCAGTTTCCTTATTTGTGAAATGGTTATAGAAATAGTGCCTCCACTATAGTGTTATTAAGTGAACTACATAAGGTAAACATACAAAGTGGTTAGCAAAGTTCTGGGACAAAAGTTGTTCAATAAATACTATCTGCTATTATTACCAATATAGAATGGCAATTTCCTGGGGGACAGTTTGCTATTCAAATATTGCATCTCTGCTCTTTCAGCTGCATTGTAAGATCAAAGGATGTCAATTAGGAATTCCAAGCTAAAGGTGTTATTTTGAGTTCAAGCTCTCCAAAAAGATTAAAAAGAGAATTTGGGAATTAATATAAGTAGGATATTGAACAAGAAAATTAAACAGACTAGAAAAAGAAAGGAGGAAACAAGCTCAAGATGGCATGTCCAAAGCAACTTTTCTGGAGCAATAATAGCCTCTAGTGCTCTCACCCTCCCCTGTAGATAGCCCAAGTACCAGCTCATCCCCATTCTGGAACACACTCGTGCCTCATAAAATGTCATGCACCTTAGGCATCAATAAGTGTTCACTGATGCAGAAGAAAGAAAAGTGGAAAAAAAATTATTTGAAGTGGAGTCTTATCTAAACCTACAAGTGTTATAGTATCCTTTTCATTTCTTTTGAAAATTGAATAATCCTCATTTTGTGTGAGACCTTTGGTCAGAATTATCATAGCGCCTCCTCACAGACAACTCCTTATCACCTTCTGAATGAGACCAAACGCCAACCTGTGACCAACATATGGAAACCCAGCATCCTCACTTCTTCCCTCTGCTTCTGGCAAACAGAATTCACATGGTCTCTCTCCCAACCACAGAGGAATCTCATGGCTTTCGTCTTCCCCTAAGAATAGTAAACTGCTTCTCCTTTACTAACTCATCAACTGGGAAGTCATTTTTAAGTAAAATTAGCTTAGGATCACTCTATTGATGGAAAAAAACTAGGCCTAGAAGGAAGACCTAACTGACCCCAATTCTTCAGTTACCAACTCTTTTTATTCCTCAAGGCTCTAGATACTTCCTCTACTCCACAAGGGAGATCTTGGTCCTTAAATTTTTAATAAGATGTTTTATTGCCTAAAATTTTCAGCAAAGAAAAAAAATCAATCAGGTTGGCCTAGTTCTGGTTTTGATGGGCAGGAAAATCAGGTTATACTTTAGGACAAAGAAGTTGTTCCACAGGTTTCCTCCATTTAGGAGAAAACAAACATTTGATGCAAACACAAAAGAGGTGATATGGTACCCCTATGACCTTTGGAGTGAATGCTTTCTCCTAGGCTCACGGAAGTCACCATTTTACCCACTTACACCATATGTCTCTAAAGGGTTCAGTGGTCACCTGAAAGGAATCTCTTAGGAGAAGAAATAAAATGCATGTAGAAAATAAGAGGAACAAAATATAATTGTGATAAACTTTACTCTCTGAGCCCTTTACTAGGACCAGGCACCATTAAGCATCCTTCACCAATGTTGTGCTGTATCATCTTTACAGCGACACAGAAATAATCATCTCTGTCACTGACCACATAACTGATGTCCCCAGAGGTTAAACAGCATCCTGAATATCACTCCAGTTTGCCAATTTCAAAATCCACACTTTTATTACAGCCCCCCGAAATTTAGTGAAGCGAATCATTCTCCAGTGAGATATTGAATTCTGTTGTAGAAATAGGATCTCAGATTTGATGAAATCTTAGTAATTTCTTCTTAAAGCCTTCCTGCTGATTGATAGCAACCCTCGGGAGGTGTGGTCCAGTCTCTGCTTGAACAGTTTCCCTAATGGAAATCTCACTACTAAAACTAGGCAATCGCTTTCCCTTTAGATAGCTCTTATTATTTAAAGTTTTCCCTGAGATTCACCTCTGAAAACAATAAATTCCAAACCTTCACCTCCATGACTGCCTGTAACATCATTTAAAAGCTTTCAGATCTTTTAAGACCTCCATGACACGTTTCTCTCCTCAAATCTTCTCTCAACATTGCCCTTGAAAACCTTCCAGACTTGGGAGACCAACCATAAGAGACTCTTCATCTCAGGAAACAAACTGAGGGTTGCTGGAGGGGAGGGGGGTGGGAGGGATGGAGTGGCTGGGTGATGGATACTGGGGAGGGTGTGTGCTATGGTGAGCGCTGTGAATCGTGTAAGACTGATGAATCACAGACCTGTACCTCTGAGACAAATAATACATTATATGTTAATTAAAAAAAAAAAAAAGAAAACCTTCCAGACTTTTCCCTATTTAACTTCCTTTGGATGTGCTCTCAACCTGCTGGAGTAACTGTTTTTAACAGCTGGAAGAAGGATGCTAATCAAAGCCAAGGGCTGTAGCCCCCTTTTGTCACCTGTGGCATGGTACTCCTATAAATACAGAAGAATACTGGCACTGTGGTCTGAATGCATCCTCCCAAAATCCATGTTGAATCTGAGCCCCCAAAGGGATTAGAAAGAGGTGGGGGTCTTCAGGAGGTGCTTAGGTGATGAAGATGGAGCCCCCTATGAATGGGATTAGTGTTCTTATAAAGAGGCTCCAAAGCGATCTCTTGCCCCTTCCACCATGCGAGGACACAGTAGAGGGTGCCAGCTATGAGCCAGGAAGAGGGCCTTCACCAGAATGATAGTGACGCTGTCACCTTGATCTTGGACTTCTTAGTCTCCAGAACTGCAAGAAATAAATTACTATTGCTTATAAGCTACCCAGTTTGTGGTATTCTGTTATAACAGCCCAAATGGACTGAGACAATTACATCACTTATTTATTTGCCCAACATTTCACAACACTAACAGCTCATAATGAACTTGAAGTCAAATTAAATTCTTTAGTCTTTTTTACTTGAACTGATCATTGGCCACATTTTCTCCCATCTGACCCTTGGACAGTTAACTTTTTGAATTGAAGAACAAGATTTTATATTTCCTCCTAAGTTTTACCATACTTGGAACCCTGTAACCTGCTAAGTCTTTTATAACTCCACCCCATAACTTGGGCTTATCTGTAAATTTGATCATGCATAATTTCTATGATTTAATTCAGATGGACAAAAATGCTACCATGGTCAGGACAAAATGCAGACCTGTGGGCCTCACCACTAAAGACCCACTCCCTGACTTGATGATGCTTTACCAATTACGAAGCACTTGCACAAACATTTCATTTGATTCTTACAACCACCCTGTTAATCAGATACTATTATCATTATATGTGAGGACAAAAATTCAGAAAGACTATCTGACTTGCCTAATGTGACACAGCTAATAAATGTCAAAATAGGAAAAAGCCTTAGGGCTTCTGACTGTTTCCAGTGCCTTTTCAAAAACAGATTTTTAAACAGATTAAAAAAAGATTAACCTAATCTCTTTTTCCTTTTTCTCCCCACCATGGATATCAAAAGAGACTAATTAAAATCAAAAAACATTTTCAAAAAAAACACAACATTTTCTACAAACAACATCTCACGTAAAACCCACCATATAAAGCAGATTAAAAGCTGGCTGTTCTGATAGAAATGAAGTGCAAGACCCTTAGCCTTGTCTCTGTCCCACTTGGGGCGTCCCCTCAACCCTGCTATAGACGGTAACGTGGCACCTCATAGTCCCCCAGGGACATTCGGAAGTGACTAGCCAATGGCATGTTTTCAAACTGTAACTTTCTCTGAAAACAATTTTAAAAATATGGCTAGCTTGTCATACCTTGTTTTTGTAATACATTCTAGAATTTTGTGGGAGATATCCATTTAAGAGATTGAATAATCTTTTACATGGAACAGAATTGTTTTGAAGTTTGAAGGCAACTTTGGGTTAATTCAAATCTTTATTTCACAGATGAAGAAACAGCAACCCAGAGAAGAGGAGTAACCCACACAGGATCATTCCACAGAGGCACAAGGACAAGAACCCGGCTCTGGACCCTCCTCGGCAGGTAAATTCTTCTGATTATATCATGGAGTCTCACTTTTAGAAATCTGACCCTTTTGATGACAAGATGACATCTTCAACAACATGGGTCTTCTGGTTCTCACTTAATCAACCAACAAACATTATATCCTTGATATTATAATGACATTTAAGATGATACAAAGGAATAAAATGTGGCAATTAGCTTTAGCAATGAGGCCTTGAAACAGCTTAGCTTACAGACATCACAGGCTCCTTTGACGTGTGTGCAGAAAAAGGTTTATGCAAAATTTGCTAACATCTCAAGGGGTTTCTAGATGTGCACCACCACCGAGTGCTTGGCCTGCAGGTTAAGAACCTCTGGCCAAGCCCAGTACGAGTGCCAGGGTCAGGACTGCATAATGCCAGCTCCTTTCTTATTTATGGGTCTGCTGGTTAAAGGCGTCTTCTGTTTCAGCATCCTTCATCTTTTATTTAAATGGAGTGGCATCTTATCCTGGAAGACCTTTGATTCAAGAGAGTATAAATGTTTTAATAAGTATTTAATTAACTGGTTGGGACAAATTGAGAAATATGATAAAATGAAAACATTTTTCTTTCAAATATGTTAGCAGTGAAAGTGAGGATGATCCGTGCTTATAATAGGACCTTCATTTTCATTCTGTTTCTTTTATTTTTAAGAAAGTAAGAAAAGGAAGTAAAATGAAAAAAAAAAAAAAAAAACCTAGATTACCACTAATTGCCTGACCGCTTTGATGAAATCTATGGGAAATGGGGAAAAGAGTAGGGGTGGAGACAAAAAGAAATAGACTTATCTTCTAAATTGATTGTTTCTTAATCCTTCCCTTTGCCACAATGTTTTAAGAGATTTATGGTTCTGAAATGGTTGGCAAAAATGTCTTCATTTTAAAATAGTTTGGGAAGCTCCTATATTACTTTAAAGTTATTGATAACGAGGCCTGATTTTACTATTTCAAAACCACTCATGGGACACTTAGCATTTGTACAGCAGTCTCATAGGAGGGCCAGTGTGGCAATAGAAATGACGCTCAGAGTGAGAGAATCCTAGGACCGAATCCCACTGTTGTTTCCGCTTTGGCTTTTGGCAATAAGCAAAGTGCAAAAAGTTAATGCACTTCAGTTTTCTTGTCTTTATTTTTTTTTTAAAGATTTTATTTATTTATCTGACAGAGAGAGAGAGAGATAGTGAGAGCAGGAACACAACCCGGGGGGGGGGGGGTCGGGGAGGGGAGAGGGAGAAGCAGGCTTCCCGCAGAGCAGGGAGCTGGATGTGGGGCTCCATCCCAGGACCCTGGGATCATGACCTGAGCCGAAGGCAGACGCTTAACAACTGAGCCACCCAGGCGCCCCACTGAGCCACCCAGGTGCCCCTAGTTTTCTTGTCTTTAAAATGATGTATTTTTTATCTCCTTGATGACAGCCACACCAGAATTGAATAAACATACTAAAGAAGAATATCTCTAAAAGTGGCCTCTAATTGAATAACAGATAAAGTTCAGATGCCTTGTCTTAAAGATGAGCTCATGCTCCTTTAATCTATACCTGGTATTCATAGCTAAGGCAATGATTAGTAATATTAATAGAGTGTGCAGTGTAAGTAATGTAGTATATAAAACACTATGTAGTAATCATAATAGTTAATATTCATTTAGCTCTTCATATGTATTATTGTAAATACCTTACACTTTTTAATCTTCCCAGAAATCTTATGAATGAAGTTCTGTTATGATTCCTAATTCCCACTTGAGGAAACTGAGTCAGAGCGGTTGAGTCACTTGGCCAGGGTTAAACCCAGATGTGATCCCGGGCCAGAGCTCATCACTACTCACCACACCCAGTCTCTCGGTGAGATTCTTACCCAGCTCCACATTCGGTCACTGTGAAACTTTTGCCCCCAGTTTTTTCATCCTTAAAATAGAAGTCACTTAAGTTAAGCATCTAGCCAGTGCCTGCCACAGTGGTACTTAATAAACGTTTTTTCTGTTCTCTGAAGAGAATTTCACATTATAAAAGTCTGATGTTTTTTCTGTATTTTTTATTTTTTTAAAGATTTTATTCATTTATTTGACAGAGAGAGACCCGGCGAGAGAGGGAACACAAGCAGGGGGAGTGGGAGAGGGAGAAGCAGGCTTCCCGCCGAGCAGGGAGCCCAATGCGGGGCTCAATCCCAGGACCCTGGGATCATGACCTGAGCCGAAGGCAGACACTTAACGACTGAGCCACCCAGGTGCCCCTCATGTTTTTTGGGTTTTTTTTAAAGATTGTATTCATCTATTTGTGAGAGAGAGAAAGAGCGAGCACAAGCAGGGGGAGCTGCAGGCAGAGGGAGAAGCAGGCTCCCCGCTGAGCAAGGAGCCCAATGCGGACTAGATCCCAGGACCCTGAGATCATGACCTGAGCTGAACGTAGAGGCTCAACCGACTGAGCCACCCAGGCATCCCAAAATTCTAGTGTTTTTAAAGAGATCTGAATTTGTTTTCTAGAGCTGGTGTAACAAACTATGACAACACGGGTGGCTTAAAACAAAACAAATGTATTCTCTGATAGCTCTGGAGGCTAGAAGTCTGAAATCAATGTGTTAGCTGGACCGCATTCCCTCCAAAGGCTTTACGGGGAATTTTTTCTCTGCACCTCCTCTGCTGGGATTCATAACTTAATTACAGCTACAAAGACCCTTTTCCCAAATAAGGCCACATTCACAAGGTCCAAGGTGTGGACATATCTCTTTGGGATCCACCATTCAACCTACTATGAAATCTTAATTTAAATATGCTTAGGTCTTGGGAGATTCCCTCTGGTATTCTTGACCAACAAGCCCACATTTATTCCAAGAGGGAAAAGAACATTTTATCTCACCCAATTTACACCTATAGTTAAATTGGTTATAAAATCTGCCGGCTGAAAATATTTTTCTTAATATACCCAGTTGCCATTAGCCTTCTCACATTTACTTGAAAATCAATAAAATTCTTGGTAAACAAACAATTGTTACCCATTTAAAAGAACAGGCCTGGAGCTTAGCACTTGTCCACTTTTCACTAGAATCATGCAAGGTAGCCATGCACTTGGGAGCAGGTGAAAGAGAATGAAGCCAGTAATAATATGTCTACACAGTTCTTACCAGGAGAATGAGAAATCCACTTGGCTAAATGGTCAATGAGACTTTTTTCTTTTAGTATATCATTTAAGTAACTCAATTTTAAGTACAAAATCATAAGATTTAGAGTAATTTAATTGCCTAAAAGCAACAACCTGTTTTGACATAACTCTATAAACACCTGTCTTTCCTTTCCCGCCTCCTCCTCTTACCCCTAAATTCCCTATGCCAGAAACTAGCTGACCTAGAATGCCAACCAACCCCGTAGGGAAATGCCCCCAGATCTGAGGGTTGACAGAGAAAACATCTCAACAATGCTATGTCTATTTCCATGACCCTTGGAGTCAGCCTAGATTTCTACTCATTTGCCTAAAAGCAATAATAACTGAGACACAGAAGCAGCTCAGTTGAGGGCAGTGAAAAAGCAACAGACCGTATTACTACTGTCACAAAAATCACGCCTATGAGAGTACAGTGTTGTTGGTCACCAAAATAAGAAAAACACTGAACTCATCACCGGAAGCATTCCAAACAGTGTAATAAGAAGTAAAAAACAAACCAGAAGAATGAGAAAGAGGAGGAAGGACAGATAATAAACAAAAACAAAAAAGTTTTATGAGCAAATATTCAATGTTATCAAAAAAATAAATTTGCAAAGAAAACTACTGTTAGGACATACTATTGGAAGTGTCTCAATTGACCAGCTGCCTGCCTATCAAACAGATTTCCATTGACAGAACTCTGGGAGCAAGTGCTCAGCAGGTATGATTGTGACAGATCAGTGTTGCAGTAACTCACCTTCTTTGGCCTCAGATTGTTTCTTAGAAATAAGGTTTCTGTTTCTGAACACATATCAAATATAATGATGATAGATAGGATGAGATAAACGTTTAATTTTTCATGGTCAGACTTCTAGCTCCTAAGAAAACAGAGTCCTTAGAAACAAACAGTAAGCATATAGTTCTTTTACTGAATTGTGGGTTTGGGGCGCCTGGGTGGCTCAGTCGTTAAGTGTCTGCCTTCGGCTCAGGTCATGATCCTGGAGTCCTGGGATCGAGCCCCACATCAAGCCCTACATTGGGCTCCCTACTCCGCGGGAAGCCTGCTTCTCCCTCTCCCACTCCCATTGCTTGTGTTCCCTCTCTCGCTGTGTCTCTCTCTGTCAAATAAATAAAATCTTAAAAAAAAAAAAAATTGTGGGTTTGATGGCCAAGAGCTGGGGAAGAAAACACAAAGCAGAACTGTTATGATGTGCCTGGAATACAGTTGCCTAGAAAGGGCTCTGTAATGACAGTAGAAAAGTTTCGGCCAGACAATTTAACCACTTTTCCACTCTTACTTCTTTTTAAGTGCTCTGGGTACCGGGGTCTTATAAGCCCCATTTTTCACATCACTGTCAAAACCAAATAAGCATATCATAGAATTTACAATTCCCCCAAGTACTGTATGTATTCTGTATACTGACTTTCACTGATGCCAGGAATACACGTAAACATGTCATCCCTCCTCTCAGAAGGTTATTTGTAGTTTGGCAGTTCCTGATTTTCCTCTTGTATCCTAAAAGTCAAGAGAAAGGGAACCCCACTGGGACCTCAGAATTATTATTTGAAGGGCGCCTGGGTGGCTCAGTTGGTTAAGCGACTGCCTTCGGCTCAGGTCATGATCCTGGAGTCCCGGGATCGAGTCCCGCATCGGGCTCCCTGCTCCGCGGGGAGCCTGCTTCTCCCTCTGACCCTCCCCCCTCTCGTGTGCTCTCTGTCTCTCTCATTCTCTCTGTCTCAGATAAATAAATAAAATCTTAAAAAAAAAAAAAAGAATTATTATTTGAAGACATTTGGGGTTATTTATTTACTCAGCTTTGGATGGTACATCTATGTAATTTTGCTCAGCTAGTCATGCCCCACTACAAATTGAGAATCTCAATAACTTTTAATGACAAAAAATATATATTGTTCAGACTATTTTATTTAAGATTTCATTTATTTATTTAAGAGAGAGAGAGCAAGCACGACTAGGGGGAGGGGAAAAGGAGAGGGAGAAGTAGACTCTGCGCTGAGCAGGGAGCCCAATGTGGAGCTCGATCTCAGGACCGTGAGATTATGACCTCAGCCGAAGGCAGATGCTTAACGACAGAGCCACCCAGGTGCCCCGGTTTCTTCTTCTTTAATAAAATAGTAATAAAGACTCTTTTTTTTTTTTAAAGATTTTTATTTATTTATTTGACAGAGAGATAGCGAGAGCAGGAACACAAGCAGGGGGAGTGGGAGAGGGAGAAGCAGGCTTCCTGCCGAGCAGGGAGCCCGATGTGGGACTCGATCCCAGGACCCTGGGATCATGACCCGAGGATCATGACCCGAGCCGAAGGCAGACGCTTAATGACTGAGCCACCCAGGCGCCCAGTAATAAAGACTCTTAATCTCAGGAAACAAACTGAGGGTTGCTGGAGTGGTGGGGGGTGGGAGGGATGGGGTGGCTGGGTGATGGACATTGGGGAGGGTATGTGCTATGGTGAGCGCTGTGAATTGTGTAAGACTGTTGAATCACAGACCTGTACCCCTGAAACAAATAATACATTATATGTTAATAAAAATTTTTTAAAAAATAGTAATAAAGAGGTTCATCCTAAGAAATGACATTCTAGCTAAAAGCTTGGCTCAGAAATTCTACTCTCCACTCCAGTTTGGGCAGAAATAAACAGGGGTACTTGGCTCTTTTCTATATGAGTAAATGAAAGGACACCAGGAACAACACAAAATATATCATCCCACTTGTTACAAATTTCTCTTCCTATTCATAATGAATGTACTTACTGCTCTTTTTTAGTTTCAAAATATTTATCTTCTTTTTGATAGCTACACAACATAGAGACTGATCTAATGTGAACTTAGTATTTCTTAAACTATTATGAAATTTTCTGTTAAAGTCAAATTCCAAATTTTCTTTCCTGGGCAGAAGTCTTTAATTCATAAATCCCTCTGGAATCTGTCAGAATATGCCAAACAATAAGGATTACTTTGAAATTACAGTTATTCAACACATGCCATGTTGCCCAGCAGTCTCAATAAATAGTTGGGCTGGAAATACATGTTTTCTCTTGTGCTGCTTTTGTTAGTGTCAATGACAATTGGAGGCAATCAGGTCAGTTCAGATAGCCACAAAGACACTCTGCTCTTGCATGTAATTCAAACCAACACTGTACTAACAACAACTTGGCTAAATTTTTGGTGAGACTTTTTCCTTTTAGTACATTATTTCAGTAACTCACTTCTAAGTACAGGATTAGACAATTTAGAGTAACTTAGTTGCCCAAAGCAGTAACATGCTTTGACTTACAATTGTTTGTTTCTTCCTCTCCGAGGAGCCTAGAATTATTCAAATCCATCACTTCTCGTCTGACTGCTAATATTAACCTGGGTATCAGCATGAGGCATTGGTTGCCAAAGGATGGCTGGAGAGTATTCTAAGATGTACGGAAATTCACAGGAAAATGTGAAGCAAGGATGGAACTTCCTGTGAGGCACAAAAAAACACTGGAGTCATCCACAGAAAACTTAGAGCAAGATATCTGGAAAGTGGGAAACCAATAAACTGCTATTATGCCTGATTCTGACATAGACACAATATGAAGTTTTGCCATTAATTGTAAGAACTTTGTATCTTTGTGAATCAAACTGTGTTCACGTAAAGCAGCAACTTGCAATTAGGTCCCCAAGACAAGAACTATTACGTAAGGTTGCGCAGGGCACAGCTCACACAAAGGTATGTGGTTGCCCTGCCCAAGACACATTTGAAAATGTGCTTAGAGATTGCAATGCCTTTCAAGTGGTGGTTTGTGGTAATCGCTATATGCATGTGTTTATTTTTTCAAAAACATTACTAGACAATTCAACTAGTGAACACAAATAAGGGTTGAGGGTTTCTTTCCTATAAAATATACACGGCACTCCATTATAGGTAACCATTATTTGACAAAGACATTTTGACTCTCTTAACTTAGGAAAAATCTTGCAAACAGTTTAAAGTTGTACCAATCCACAAGGAACAACAACAAACACTACTAGGACCATGACAATGACTTCTAAAGAGCTCACAACCTACCCCTACATTCCCTACCGCAGCACTGAGACACTTGGAGGCAGTTATGATTATCTTCATTTTACATAAAGAGGCTGGGACCCAGAAGATTTTGGAACTTATTCAGGAATATGAAGCAAAATGAATGAATGGATGAATGAATAGAAAAGAGTAAGCTAGAACACAGTTAAGGTCTCCAGATGTTCCCATCCTGGGATTTTTCTCTATTAGAACAATTTTTCTACCTACCAATCTTAAATTATTACTCACCTAGAGTAAGCACTTGTAAAAGCCATTTTAATGGGCTTTAAAACCACTTCACAAGTGTTTGTTTTTTTATTCCCCAGAGTCCATGAACTTTAAACAGTATGAGAAAAAAAAAAAGCATATGTTACATTGAAAAAAATTTAGTACCAGCTTCTTTCCTTCCTACAAAAAGACAGATTGTACTGAATTTGCAAAAAACAATCTGCCTAAAACTCATTGCCTGAAAGCAGACAATGAGAATTCATAAGTACCTTTTATGTAGCCCACACTGTGCTATGGAAATATTAAATAAGTACAAGTGTGTTCCCTGCCCTCACCCCACTTACAGTTCAGTCAGCCAGCCAGCCAGCTAGCCAACCAGCTCACCAGCCAGCATGCAAGTATCCCACATTCCAGGCACTGGGGATAAAGAGATGACTGGGGCATATTCCCAGTTCTCAAAGACCTCCTAGTCTAGTGAAGAAACTTTACATGGCTAATTATAATATGGTATAAGTGCTGAAACGTTGTTCCAATTAAAACACATAAACGAAAGCAATATATTTTCCTCAGGAAGGGTAGTTTCCTGAAAATGTTTCGTAGAAGAGAGAATATAGGAGCTAGGTCTTGAAAGTGAACAGGATTTTATCTAGAAGAGAAAGGGCACAAGAACATTTCTAGGAAAAAAAAAAGATGAACAAAAGCATGGAAGCTTAAGAGTGAATGGAATTTAGCGGGAGAGTTCAGAGATGCTGCTGGAGAGGTAGAAAAATGAAATCATGAGGGGCCTTAAAGGAATATTTCATATCATAGGAAATGGAGAACCATTGAAGGGTTTCAAGCAAAGGAATTAATCTGTGATTTTAGGAAGTTAATTCCAGCATCAGGATGGAAGATTGTAAGGTGAAAGGAGATAAGTTTGTAGGCTATTTCATTAGTCCAAGCAAGATATGGAGAGAATCCACAGCACTGCCCAATAAAATTTGCTGCCATAACAGAAATGTTCTGTATCCATGCTGTCCAATATGGTAGCCATGAGCTGCATGTGGCTACTGAGCACTAAATATTTAAATTGCCCCATGTGACTAGTGGCTGCCATATTGGCCAGTGCAGAGGCATCTTAGAGAAGCTAGCACTTGAGTTAAGCCTTAAAGCAGGGTGTTTCCAACTGTAGGTTATAATTGGTGTAGCTCACAACTGGGATATTTTTTAATGACCAAAGAGAATAACATAGAATACAGTAGAATTAAATCAAACAGAACAGAATAGAAAAGAAAGTAGCATGCACTGTAGAGTAATACTGTGAGAGATGTTTGTTTCAGTTATAGAGCTGTGTGTGTGTTGTGTGTGTGTGTGTGTACTCTGGATCACAATGCAAATGTACTTTCCCTCCCTATTCTGTTTAAAAATGTTTGAAAGCCATTCCTTTATGAAAGGGTATTATTTAACTATGTTCAGAGTTATTAACAAGATGTTCCCAGAAGAGCAGAGTTTAGTTCATTGGAGTTTAGAATAGGGATAACTCTGGACCTTTCAAGACTTCCCTAATTATTATTTTGCTTTCAAAAAATTAATAGACTTAATTGTTTAGAACAGCTTTAGACTTACAGAAAAATTGAGGAGATAGTACAGAGAGTTTCCACATACCCTGCACTCAGTTTCTCCTATTAAGACCTTACATTAGGGGCGCCTGGGTGGCTCAGTTGGTTAAGCGACTGCCTTCGGCTCAGGTCATGATCCTGGAGTCCCGGGATCGAGTCCCGCATCGGGCTCCCTGCTCAGCAGGGGGTCTGCTTCTCCCTCTGACCCTCTTCCCTCTCGTGCTCTCTGTCTCTCATTCTCTCTCTCTCAAAAAAAAAAAAAAAAGACCTTACATTAGTATTACAATTAATGAGCCAATGTTGATATGCTATTAAGTAAAGCCAATACTTTACTCATATTTCCTTTGCTTTTACCTAATATCCTTTTTTTCTATTCCAGGATTCCATCCAGGATAACACATTACATCTAGTTGTCATGTTTCCATAGGCTCCTTTGAGCTGTGACAGGTTTTCACATTTTGCTCGCTTCTGATGACCTTGAGAGTTTTAAAGAGTACTGATCAGGTATTTTGCAGGATGCTACACTGTTGGAATTTTGTCTGATGTTTTTTCTCATGATTACACTGAGGTTGTGGGTTATTTGGGGGAAGACCACAGAGGTAAAATGCCATTTTCATGCCATGATATCATGGATACATACCATCAACATCATTTATCACTATTGATCTTGGCCTTGATCCACTGGCTGAGGTAGTGCTAATCAGTCTTCTCCACTTTAAATTTACTTTTTTATCCCCCTTGTCAAACAGTACTCTTTGGGAGGAAATCACTCTGCTCCTTTTAAAAATGAATTACTTAGGGACCCCTGGGTGACTCAGTCAGTTAAGTGTCTGCCTTCGGCTCAGGTCATGATCCCAGGGTCCTGGGATCTAGTCCCACATCAGGCTCCTTGCTCAGCAGGGAGCCTGCTTCTCCCTCTGCCTGCTGCTTCCCCTGTTTGTGCTCTCTCGCTCTGACAAATAAATAACATCTTTAAGAAAAATAAAAATGAATTACTTAATCAAAGGGAGGCTTGAACCTGAGTAAAAAGTACTGACTTCTTTCCAAAGAAAGCTACTTCTGAGTACAGACACAGTCTCTTTTTAGATACAGCATCTCTCTCTGCAGCAGGCAGGACACTTTTTTCACATCTCAGATTTTCAGGTTCCAAATATGAAGCACACACACACACACACACAAAAGCTAAGTGACTGACACAAAGTTCTAAGTAAGTTGGAAAGGAATTAACTCAAAATCAATTGCAGATCTTTCTGACTTTTCTCCTCAGCCCCAGATTCTGACACTTTAGAAGTAAATTTAACCCAAAATTTAACCCAAACCCAAAATGTGTTAGGGTTTTTCTCCCCCCAAGAGGGAAGATTCATTTTTAGCTAATGTTTAGAAAGGGAGATCCCACACTGAGAAAATCCGGTAATTTGGAGTACCTTCTTTAGGTGGAGGAGGGCTGCAAGATCAAGCCTCTGCAATGTCCACAAGGTCAATTCCAGCCTGCCAAACCACCTGTTGCTTCCCCCTCATTGCAGTTGCCTAACCTCCTGCCACTCCTGTTCTCATGGACAGAAAACAACAACACAGAACTTCCTGAGCAAGCCCAGCCTCTTTTCATTCCTTCCCTGCACGTTCCCTTCACAATGCTCTCGTTTCATGACTCATACACATGGGTTCATGGGAACACATGGGGTTTTCTTGTTGCTGTATGTATTCTTTCTTGTCCATACAGACCAGAACAAAGTCCTGCCCCTGAGTAATGTGGGTCATAAGTCCCAGGTCCTCTCCGTTCATTCTGGGAGAAGAGGTGCAACTTTATCTCCTTCCTCACTGTACACAAATCGAGTGAGGGGGAAAAAATCATCACCTGTTGATAAAAGGGCAGTGACATTCAGAAATAAAAAATAGTCACTTACTCTCCAATCAATTATAAGATAACTTCTTAGGGGACTTCCAAGCCCTTACTATTTTCCAGGGCCCCAGTATCCTTGTTCATTCGCTGGATTCCCTTCAGTATTCAGTCTCTTCCTGTGTCTCCCAGGACTCTAATAATCCTTCTCCCACTTCCTCCCCTCTGCTTGGTAAAACTCTGCTTTACCAAGTTGGGTCAAGCCATGGGTAAAGCCAATTATCAGAGTTTCTCCAATCATAATAACAAAACAATTTATTATTTTGCATATCGTAGCATGGGTAAAGCCATGCTAAGATGTGCATCACTAACAAGAACCTTAATTTTTGCTAGTTCCCAGTAACATTTGCAATAAATAGGCATCCAGATCCTCATTTGGTCAGAGGAGCATCTGAAGGGTGGGAATTCAGGAAAGAGTCTGGGGAAACAGAGGGTAGGGGCTGAGGTCTTCCAGATATCCTACATACCTGAGTCCATTGTCCTTGCTCAACTTTAAGTCTCTTAACACCACAGAAAACCTTCACTGGAATTTTCACTTCATTCATCCAGTGTCAACTGCCAAGATACCGGGTGTTCTCTACCTGGTCCAGTCACTTCAATTTGGTTTGACAAACCAATTTCAATGTCAACCAATTTAATATCAATTTGATATCAGCCCCATAGACTTGGTCCTTTTCTTAAAATGAGTAATTTGGTCTAGGGGATCTCTACAGTCCATCCAGTCATTAACATTCTGAATTTCACTTTAGCTACCTGTTATATATGGTAAATATTATCTCTAATGTAGATTGGTAGAATATACTCAGTTGAATTATAATCCCTTTGGTCCTTTTCTTTAAAATGAGTAATTTGGTCTAGGGGATCTCTATAGTCCATCCAGTCATTAACATTCTGAATTTCACTTTAGCTACCTGTTATATATGGTAAATATTATCTCTAATGTAGATTGGTAGAATATACTCAGTTGAATTATAATCCTCAAGGGCAATGATGACTGTCACCATGGAATCTCCAGTTTCTAGTGCAATTACCAGCATGTCAATAATTATTTTCAGTAAATAAAAGGAAGGATGGGAGGGAAGAAGGGAAGGCTTTCTCCAGTTAGATTCTATCTTCCTATCTGTGTCCTTCCTCCATATGCAACTCTTTGAATTGATGTTTTGCTTGCATTTCTGCTAATCCTTCCAGCAACCCTAAACAGTAGGGATTATTGTCTCCATTTTACAGGTGAGGAAATTGAGACCCAGAACAATTAAGTAACTGGGCCAAGGTCACACAGCCAGTATGTGGAGGAGTCAGGACTTGAACCAACATCTATCTTTTTTTTTTTTAAAGATTTATTTATTTATTTGAGAGAGCGAGAATGAGAGAGAGTACATGAGAGGGGGGAGGGTCAGAGGGAGAAGCAGGCTCCTCGCTGAGCAGGGAGCCCGATGCGGGACTCGATCCCGGGACTCCAGGATCATGACCTGAGCCGAAGGCAGTTGCTTAACCAACTGAGCCACGCAGGCGCCCCGAACCAACATCTATCTTTATTCCCAAGCCCATACTCTGCATTATGCAAATGCAAAAAAAAGCACTTTTCAAACTATAGAAGATCCTTTGAAAATATAAATTCTTTTGTTGCTATTATTACTAGAGAAACTCTGATAAATCAAATCCATTAGGCACCTTAGAATGTGGTCCTACACTGGTCCTCATGTTTTTAAAACAATGGCCCAGAGAAAGCCTTTCCTTAGGCTTCACAGTCCATTTCTCCAGGTAAAGCTGCTGCCCTTTGCTTCACCCCCTACTTCTTACCTGGAGCTTCAATTGCTTTGTGTTCCACAGGGGTTCCCAGCCCTCCCAGTTCACCCAAGGGTGTACCCATCACTCAGCTTCAGCTGTCAGTCATACCCATCTAGGCCCCCGAAGACATATCACTATCTGCTTAAGCAATGCCGCCCCTAAACAAAAGCACAACTTCCTTAAAGATCTAGGAAGGTTTTAAAAATCATCAAGTTTAGAGGGAAGTTTTTTTTTTAAAGGCAACAAACTACTGCCTCCCTCATTTCCATGTATGGAAATCACCTTTCAAAAGCACACAACTGAAAACAAGGAGATTTGTTGTGTTCTTGAGTAAAGTTATCATTTTAAGTCCTTTGTTTAGCTTTGCCGGGATAGGGCATTAGGTCTTTAAGGAAGTGGGCAAACGAATTCCACATTTCATTGTGAGAAATTAAGACGTTAAGATGTTTGCTCTCATCCAGTTCTAAGTTACCTATGGGTAATTCCTTTCATGACATTTCTACCATCTTGTTTCCCCAAATTCAGCCTAGTCTCCTAGTTTCCTTCTTAGCATCTTTCCATGTCCTATCCCCATGTGGTGTTCATTCCTGACCCCTCATCCACTGCGTGTTTGTTACATGGTCCAGCGTGCTGCCTATAAGAGCATCTCCTGTCTACACTGCCATTTTGGGGATAGATTCCTTCTGAAGCCATCACTGTTCAGAAGAAATCACACAGTAGTACTCAAATTGCATTTGTTAATGAATGAGTGAATTCTTCTACCCACATTACTCATCTTAAATACTTTTTTTTAAAATCTTGGATGTATTCCCATAGGAAATTTTAAAATGGGCTCAAAAGGAAATAGAAATATATTACCTACGCAAATCTAGAAACTAAATATAGTGTTTTTCTAACAATAGATTGTAACAGATGGTTTACCAATCATAACCAACTCTCTCTTCTCACCTTTTCTTTTTTTTTAATGTTTTATAAAACACTATCCTCTTTTATTCCGTAAAAATGCACGTAGATTCTAGAATGTACTATAATTCTATTTCCTTTTTTTCCCGGCTGCATTAGTAATTTTTTTTTAACTAAAGTGTAGTTGACATACAATCTTATATTACTTTCAGGTGTGCAACACAGTGATTCAACGCACTCACCAGTGCTCAGCACGGTAAGTGTAGTCACCATACAAAGTTACTACAGTTATTATTGACGATATTTCTTATGCTGTACTTTTCCGCCCCGTGACTAATTTGTATCGTTACCTTTCCAGCTAAGGAACAAATAAACCATCTTTAAAATTGCTTTTCATCAATAAGGGGAAAAAAGAATCAAAGTGAGGGGAGAAATCAATGCCTTTTGTTGACTTCTAGGCTTCAGGAGACAGAAGTGAGATGGGGCGGTACAAGCCTTTTCACATGTCCTAGCTGGCTCCTGAGAGAACTGGGAAGTGACACAGGGGCCTGGGATGTGACACAGGGGCCAGGAAAACTGGCAAGAAAAACTTTTAAAACCTTGATTCTTTAAATTGTTAGCAGTATACGTCAAAGTCTTACCAGGTATCCACCTCTGGTGAATGTACGTTGGTGTGCTTCAGATCTACTGTTTGTCTGTTCGATTGATTGGTTTTTACGGTTGAAAACAATGAACATTGACTGTCTCACGGTTTCTGTGGCTCAGGAATCTGGGCACAACTTAGCTGTGTGCCTCTGGCTCACGGTCTCTCACAAGACTGCAGTCGAGGTGGCCATCGGGGCTGCTTAAGCAAGAAATTTAATTTTAGAAGAGAAATCTATACCCCACATTGGGGTAGAGACTACTAAAAAAGAAAAAAGTTAAAAATAGAAGAGAAAGCTATGGCCAGGCAATTTGTTGTGTGTATTTTTAAAAGCTAAAATGTATAGAGAAAAAGTCAATGATATTTCTAAATGAGTCATTTATCTCATTTATAAAAGTGAAAAGAGTATTAAGAATATTTTAAGTAGATTTTCGGTAGGAGGTTGATTCTGAATGAGTAACACCCTTGGGACAGCAGAGGTATAGATTTTCTGAAATGACTGGTCTTGAAAATCCTTTCATCTTGGCTTTAGAATGCAGAGAAGGCCACGTGTCCATATGAGCTTAACGCCTTATTGTCTCAAACCCACCACAGCCCCCCTCACTCATAGGATAAAGACAAAATACTTAGCTTATCCAAGTAGGCCCTGTTGTGCTTGGCCTAACTCTGGCCACCCCCTTCTCTTCAGTTTTCTCCTACTCCCACTCTCCATCCCCAGGTGTCTACGGCTCTGTTCCCTGATCCCCGCAAACATCTGTCAAACCTCTTCCCACCTCTGACTTTTGCACAAACATAAGTTGATCCCTCTCTTGGCCATTCTCCCCACCTGACTACCCATGTTATCTGTATGACTTATAGTCATCCCTTGGATCTTATCCCAAGCATCTCTTCCTCCAAGACTTGCTAAGACTGGATCAGGTTTCCCATAGCCTCTCATATGCTGCTCTTTTCGTTAAGGGCATAATGTAGTTAATATACATATTTGTGTATACCACTTGATTGCTACCTTTCTCCTCAACTGGATGAAGCTTCCTAAGGGGAGGGTCTGTGCCTGTCTGAGCTATCAGTCTCCCAACTTTGCCTAGTACAGCCTGGACGTGATACCTGATGAATGTTTTCTCACACTCCCGAACAGTTACCCAGTGTCACCCTGAACCATATCTAGGTAATGAAGAGGAAGCAAATATGGGTAGCCGTAAATGAGATCTTTAAACAAGTAAGTTTAGTTTGAAATATACAGTTGTCTAGTAGGACAGCCTAAAAGCTCAAATAGTGATACCTCCTAATTTTCTCCATTTTGGCCTATTAGTGGAAAATGTTGGTTGCTTGGATAATATTGCTCACTGAAATGACCACTTTTGTCATTCATTTCCTCTGAGACCAAACTCTATTGGCCTGCTCTTTCTCTGCAGCCAGAGCTAGGAATGAAAAAGAATGTTGGAAGTGACTTCTTAACCAAGGTCCACCGACCAGGACAAGGCATTTCAATCCAATTACTTAGTTCCCGCTCTGGCTTCTAGGACAGGTGGGAGGCTGACTTTTCTTTCCATAAGAAAGCACAATGACTTCAGTTTGTACCATCTACTTGTTTGGATTATCCTGGCCATTATTACAGATAATCACAACAAAGACTTTGTATTTTGAGTTTTTGTGGAAATTACCCTCGTCAGAAATAGTTACTTATCAAAGCCAAGCTGTTGAAAGTCAACAGTAGCTAACCATATCCTACTTAGGTTGGGACTATGAGTGATCTATAATTATTTTTTTTTAAGTTGGTTACTCTTCATCCATTCACTCATTCATTCAGCACATATTTACTTATGACCATCTTTGTGGCAGGCTTTAGGATCATGAAAGTCTCCCCATAGCCTGAGGAGTCCTTAGTCTTATGGAGCAAAAACATCTTATTTTACTCAAAGAGAATCAAAGAAAAGAGAGATGTGTTTAGGTCAGAAGGTAGAAATTATCTTCAAAAACTTTAACTGTGATTTGAATAGTAAATGTAAGCAAAGTGGACTTAGATGATGTGGCACCATTATATTCTTAGGAATAAGCAGAAGAGGCACAAGGGTCAGCTTATATTCCCATAGTGTCTATGGGAGCTTACAGAATCTTCCCAAGAATTTTTTTAAGAAATAATAGATGCCCTTCTTTCTAGGAATTTTTACATGCATGTGGTTGTAAGTGTGATCCTATCTGGGGACCAACAAAACATTTTTATATGGTTTTCATAATTTCTTTACCCAAAAACCAAATGATCACCCAACTTTGGGCTTCCATGTGCTTTGGAGGTCCCCAAGACCGCCCACGTAGTCAGTGACTCACTAGAAAGACTCACAAAACTCAATATATGTTTGTACTTACAGCTAGGGACTATTACAGTGAAAGGATGTACAACAAGATCAGCAAGGAAGAAAGATACAGGTGGAATTGGAAAACATCTCCTTACAGGCTTCCGATGCTCTCTGCCTCCCATGAGTGGACAGACCAAGTGTGCTTCTTTCTCCACTAGCAAAAAGTGCAGTGATACATATGCAATACTTCTGCCCAGAGAAGCTCATTAGAGACTCGGCACCAGGGTTTTAATTGGGGCTGGTTCTGTGGACATCCTTTGCCTAACAATTATCAAAATTCAGACTTCCAGAATAAAGCAGGTGTTCACCGAAAATTACAGTGTTTGCACAGTTTAAGCATAGCGAATCATCCTTATCCATTAGGGAACAGAGAGAACATTCCGAAAGCAAGTTCCCAGATGCTGGCCAAGGGCCAAAAACTTGCAAGCAGACCCTTGTAAATATAGCAGCCTCAGGCTTGCTGTATTAACTCTTTTCTGCACACCATTCTTTAAATCTTCTTCCAGAATACAGGTTGTAGGAAATAGAATATTCACACTTCTCACTCTTTGCCTACATAGCTAAAGAAAATGTGGTTAGCCTTGATTTTTAGGTATTTTCACTAGATTATCCACTAACAATTATCATTTTTAGATAACTATTACTATTATTAATAATATTGCTGCCATTAATCCTGGTAGTAATTATTATCCATAGTGGCAATATTATGAGCTCCTATGATTAATATACTGGGAATTATTTCTAATATAATATTCATATAAATAATCCATCCAATGATCATTGACATTCTTTTAAAGGTTTTAACATGCTAAGATCATGAAAATCTAAGGAGATTCTGTGTTTGGTTCCTCATTTTATTTTTCTTCTAATCTGTTAACAGGACAGACTTTCTGCAGCTTGAAGGAGCCAACAATGGATTTCAAGCGTGTGAAGGACTATTTCTCCTGGCTCTACTATCAATACCAAATCATTAGCTGCTGTGCTGTCTTGGAGCCCTGGGAGCAATCCATGTTCAATACCATCTTACTGACCATTTTTGCTATGGTGGTGTATACCGCCTATGTTTTTATCCCAATCCACATTCGTCTGGCTTGGGAATTTTTCTCCAAAATATGTGGCTATCACAGTACAATTTCTAATTGATCCTGTTTGCATTCTGTGAATCAGCTTTGCCTATGTATATGTTGCTTACAACTTACCGGTTTACGTGAATATGTGTCTTCTTTCATTGTCTGATCTGAAAAACTCTCTTGTCTATGCACTCTTATATCTTGCCTGCAGTGTGGGATAGATGTCTTTTAGGTTTTTTTGTACATGCTACATGGTGCATCAGTCCGTATAATGCATACACCTTGCCTCACATACCAACCATATTCTTTCAACTTAAATCTACAACTTTAGATTTTTTTTTTAATCAGGAAATTTCATATAAAATTTTTCTGAAAAGTAGGCTCATAAGAGACCTACCAGAATCATGTTTAAAATGGTCCCTTGATATTTATTCTGTACTAAAGGGTATATTTTTTAAAAAAAAAAATTTGTTCATAAGCTCCTGTCAAGAGTATCCTATCCTTGTTTACACATATAAAAAAATGTGAATAAATTATATGGGCCCCCTAAAGTCTTATTTTCTAGCAAACTGCTGATACCTAAAATTCTTTTACTTCAAGTGCAAAAGAATAGGCGGGAGGCAATTATCTCTTTTCAGAATGGTTCATAAATTATTTCAAACGCCTCTAAAAGTCTGGCGTTATAAGAGTTTAAAATCAACAATGTTGATTTTAGATAACCCAGTAAGTATTATAATACAAAAAATATTAAGTGTAAAGAACAAAATATAATCAAAGTAAATTCAGATATCATGACTTGTGATGCTGCCTTGCCTTGCATGATGCCGGGGGGGGGAAAGAGAAAAGAAATTGCTTTCTTTCTGTGATTTCACTCAGTGGAGGAGGGTTGGGGGAAGCACGTATTGGGCTACAGGAAGAAAAGTTAATAAATAGGCTGGAAGTAATATTCTACCAGCAGGAACTCGACAGCTCCAGTTAAATGCTTTGATACAGTGGCTCTTTTGCAGAGCAAAAACAAGATTTATTAAATTTCCTTCAAAGTGTTTATCTTAAAACAAATATAAGTTTTTAATTGTACTGCTGAATCAAATGTGAATGCCAAAGACCAAACCTTACAGTTTGTCTTTCCTTTCAATAAATAGTAAGGTTCGTGGGCGCCTGGGTGGCTCAGTCGGTTGAGCGACTGCCTTCGGCTCAGGTCATGATCCCAGGGTCCTGGGATCGAGTCCCCACATCGGGCTCCCTGCCCCGCGGGAAGCCTGCTTCTCCCTCTCCCTCTCCCCCTGCTTGTGTTCCTGCTCTCGCTGTCTCTCTCTCTGTCAAATAAATAAATAAAATCTTTAAAAAAAACAAACAAACAAAAAAAAACAAAATTAAGTGAAGTTTATTTTGCAAAAATCAACAAGTCCAGGTTCAGATCTGGTTTATCTTCAAAACATGTGTTTTTGGTTTTGTTTTGTTTTTTTAACAAACATGCATGTTAATTTGGCATGCCAAACATCTTTCTCTCTAGCCTTCCTTGGAAATGTTTTTTCCATAACACAAACATGGGTGCAAATACTGTCCAAAAACTATTTACATTTTGACCCTCAGAATTACGAACCTTACTATTTTTTTTTTTAAAGATTTTATTTATTTATTTGACAGAGAGAGACACAGCGAGAGAGGGAACACAAGCAGGGGGAGGGGGAGAGGGAGAAGCGGACTCCCCGCAGAGCAGGGAGCCCGATGTGGGACTCGATCCCAGGACCCTGGGATCATGACCTGAGCCGAAGGCAGATGCTTAACGACTGAGCCACCCAGGCGCCCTCCCTTAGGCTTAATTTTGTAAATAAGACAGTCACCCCCAGATTTGCTTTTTCCTCATATTGCACCAACTATCTAGGTACTTCCATCCACACTTGACCCCAGACTTGTCTTTTTTTTTTTTTTTTTAAGATTTTATTTATTTCTTTGACAGAGACAGCAAGACAGGGAACACAAGCATGGGGAGCGGGAGAGGGAGAAGCAGGCTTTCCGTGGAGCAGGGAGCCCGATGTGGGGCTCGATCCCAGGACCCTGGGATCATGACCTGAGCCGAAGGCAGATGCTTAACGACTGAGCCACCCAGATGCCCCTAAACTTATCTTTTCTTATAATCCATTGGGGCAACTGATCTTAAAACAGCGGGGTAAAATGAACATTTATTAAGGGTCTTCTCCATAGTGAACCCATTTTACATGTTGGAGTAGATATTAAGGTCTCCCAGGTACAGGTAAGGGACGTGGAACTTGGAAAAGACGCATTTCTTGTTCAAGGTCCTTCAGCTGCTAGTGGCAAAGCAAGGAAGCAAATCCAGGGTGGGGACCCTCCGGGCCCAGAAATACGTGGCACATTGGAGCCCGTGGGAGGACAATGGGAGCAAACGAAAAATGATGGGATGGGGTCACCAACAGGTTAGGAAACAGAACCACATGGATTAAAAGACGCAAGGGCATGAGGTCAGAGGAGCTGAGGTCAGAGGAGCAAGAAGCCCAGGTCCCAGTTTCCACCTTTGCTGCTTACCCGGGTGCTGTGTTCACCCATTTCTACGCTGTCCAAGCCCATAGGCCTATTTTGAAAGATTGCTTTCACTTTTAAATATTTAAAAGAGGATTCTCAGTTAAGCATGAACTTGGATGCATTCCCAGTTCACAATGATTCAACATGCTTATATACAAGGACCCCTGCTAAGTACTCTTGGAATTCAATTACAAAGATACCGCATTGACCTTCTTAAAATCCTCCTTCTAAAAATAAGAGTTAAAATAAATGTGAAGAGACACAGTAAAGCCTAATAAAGGATTTTGCAAAGCACTGCCCTCAGGATGTCACTTTGAAGGTAAGCATTTCCTCTGAGCAATCAAAATGATAAACACAGGGTTCATCAAATATAATCAAACATAGTATGGGGGGAAAACACCTATCTGCATGCAGAAGGGAAGAGAACCCCACCTGCAGTGCCTGCTCTGTCAATTTGCCCCACTAGGCAGAGATGCTCTTTACCATGACCAGCGTTAGCCTAGATTACAAACACTTTTTATATGCTTTTTCTTTTCTTCTATTATTTGTATATTTCAATAGTGGTCACAGAACTTTAAAAAAAAAGAACAGTCAAAAGTTTCATGGTTAAAATGGGCTTGCGTTTGTCACTCACTGAACTTGGAATCATAAAATGTTCCTGCATGGATATTGGCCAAGTCAACAACTGCTTTTCCCTACTTGTGCAACCAAAAATACAAAATGCTGAGAAAGCAGGCAGTTTTAACACCAAGATAACACTGGTCAGTCTTTGTTAATAAGTTGTGTGTACTAAAAAAAAAAATCACTAGTTCACATCTTCTACTTCTTTCTTCTTCCATCATTACCATATTTAGGTTCTCTCACTAGCAGAGCATGTGCCCCTGGAAGGCAGGAAATTTGTTCTTATTTCTGAATCCCCAGTATCTAGCCCAGTTCATAATACAGAACTTAGCAGATACACATCCTAGAGCACATCACATAGTTCCCCATACCCTTATCCATACAGAAACAATGGGATGGGGTCACCGACAGGTTAGGAAGCTCAGTATTTGTACTGGGCCAACCTCAGAATGAATAGCTTCCATCTATCAACCAGAAGAGTAGCACTCATTCATCTGTTTATTCATTCATTCAACAAACGTATTAAAAGCCAACCATGTACAGATAGAGGAATGGAAAGATGGATAGATACCTAATGAAGAAAGCCTAGTAGAAACTAGATTGCAGGTATTCACATGTCCATTGTAAAATTCTCTTAACTTTACTGCATGTTTGAAAGGTTTTTTTTTTTTAAGATTTTATTTATTTAAGATAGAGTGAGAGCGAGCCAGAGAGAGAGTGAGAGAGCATGAGGGGGGGGAGGAACAGAGGGAGAAGGAAAAGCAGGCTCCCCGCTGAGCAGGGAGCCCGACGCGGGGCTCGGACCCTGGGATCATGACCTGAGCCGAAGGCAGACGCTCAACGACTGAGCCACCCAGGCAGCCCTGTTTGAAAGTTTTTATAAAAAACAAAAAACAAACAAACGAAAAAACGCTGGAGGAGAAGTCTACTACAGGCTAGTTGTTGAGCTTGCCACTAGGAAACAAAGATAAATGAGACTGAAACAGTAACACTCCCAAATTCATGAATCATACAATCTGGTACATAAGATGACACAAGAAAAAAATAAGCAAACAAAATATTTATGAGTTGTGGTAAGGTCTTACGAAAGGAACAGGAGAGTGCTGGAGAGGAAGCAACAGAAAGTCGGGGAGGGTCGAGCATTTGGGAGACCCAGTGAGACTTAAATCCAAACTTCTCTCATTGTAGGATGGTAGCAGGAGGACGAGGTGGGAAGGAGGTGATCTTACACTGTAAGAGGGGGACACTGGCTGTTGTGTGAGGGTGAGTAGGAGGGGCAGGGGTCAGAGCAGGGAGAACCCATGCAGGAGAGGGCTGGACTAAGGGGGCAGTATCAGAAGCAGAGACACAGATGGTCTGATTTGACATATATTTAGGAGCTAGAAAGTCAATACGTCTTATTTATAGGCTGGATCAAAGGAGTAATTGCATTAAATACCCAAAACCTTTTTCTTTAAACTCCAAAAGAAACTTCCCATTTTGGTAAAGTTATTTCTGGAGCTGATTAACTATCCTAAGAGAGGTTGAAGGAAGCCACCTTCATATATTTTTTCTATTTTTTCCATTGTATCTCATCAAGAGTCCTTACACTTATGACTGGAAGAAAGGACTCCAATTTTCCACCACGAAACAGAATGTTATTCTCTAGGTACTTTGCATCATCAAAACGGACTAGCCAAAATATCAGTAGCATGGTTGTTCCTAGGGATTAAATTATCCCAAGACTAATTCTACAGCTTGAAAAGGCTTTAAAAGCAAACTTCCGGGCTCGGGTTCTCTTTGATTCATTCCCGAATTATTATGCTGAGAACAGTGAAAGTAATGGTATTGAGAAGATTTAATAGTAGTGTTATTGGAGCATGGCTGACCAATTTTTAATTTCAGTTATTTGGTTAGAAATTATGAGGAAATAGGAGGCAGAAGGAGTTCCAAAATAAAATTACAGTTGCCTTTACCATAATGGCAAAGCCTATTTCTGTAGCTTTTCTGTGAACAATGATGACGTATTCCATTAACAAAATTCACACTTTTAATCATTTCCAGATGGAATTCAAAATTCAAATTGCTTTTTATTATTGTATTTTTGTTCCTAACAGAGGCAGCACTTAACCCAGATGTCTGATTGTCGGGGAGGGGAGACTGCAAAATGGAGGAGAGAGTGCCCCACATCTCTCTCTCTCTCTCTCTCTCTCTCACACACACACACACACACACACACACACAACAGCGGGTAAATTCCCTGGATGGCATTATCCTGATCACTAGGGATGCAGCGATGGAGGAGAGCCCCATGTCACCCAGCTTGGATTCCCACTCAGCAATGAGAAGAGAAAGGAACAAGGAGGAAGAAGAGTCAGAGAGATTGGGGGAGGGGAGGGAAGAAGGAAAATGGAAGAAGGCTTATCCTTTTGTTTTCTGAGTTCATACTGGGAAAGTCGCACTTCCAAGTAAAGTGCAATGCCTCTCCTCCATCTTCATCCCTCAAAGAAATTCCCTGATCTCATATATTTTTTTCCTAACACGAGCCATGTCCAAATGTTTTATATCTTGTTCATATTAATAATTCAGTTTCTTTTGTTAAAATAGTTCACCTTTGCCCATAGTAAAAAAAATCTTCTGAATAATCAGGCAACTGATCCTCTCTCCATCCTCCAGTGGGTCTTATGTCTTCCCTCCCCTATGGCCTGGCTTCTAAGTTTCACTCTGTCTCACCCCATCCCAACCCCACTACGTCATTATTTTTCAAAGCTCAATAACCTCCTTAGATAATTAGGGAATGGATTTGGGTCTCTCCAGAGTGTCTTCAAATTAAAAAGTCTACAGTCTATGAAATTCTAGTGACTCTCAGCATTTCAGCTTCCTGAAGCTTTCCCTGGTTATTGATAGGAACCTGACCTTTCTCTGAAATTCTATGGCCTCTGTAACCCTCGCACTAACCATCATTGTTATGGGAGAAAGGTTAAGACAGTCCACAAATAAAAACAAACAAGCAAACACACAAAATCCCAAAGAGCAATCAGTCAGTCCTTTACCGCAGATTCAGTTGAGAAAATCTAGTTCATTGAATGGGTGGTGGGTTTATAGGAAAGGCCTTCCTGGGGGATTCAGCTTGCACCTTACATTTCAGTAGCCACGCCTACTCCGCAGCCCCCCCCCCCCCCAAGGCCTCTTCGGGGCCCTCCCCCTGCCTACTCTTACTTGCTGCCCCAGGAATGGTTCACTGTCTTTCTCAGCAACCTCAGTTTTCACCACTGGATGAACACAAAGGACTGGGGATAAGAGGACCGGCTCTGAGTAGAATCTACAAAGAGGGAAGCGGTTCGGTTCCTGTCCTGGTCTAGCCAACAGACAAGGGTCCGCTGTAACCTCTGGTAGCTTATCTTTTACACCTTGTTATGCAAAGGCATTGCCATCCTCCCAGCCCGGAATTATGTTTCCCCTGAGCCAGAAAAAGTAACTGGCTCCAAAAGAGGGGTGCGGGGGAGGAAAAGCCGTTACCCACATAGGAATATTCCGTGTCTCTCCTATGTCAGTTTCCACAGAGTCCTGTGTGAATTGCTCCTGGAGAGCACAGACCTTGTGTTTTGTGTATGTGTGTTTTGTTTTTTGTGTTTTGTGTTTTTGGCCCCATGTAATTTTGTAGAAGCTCATTCAATGAACTGAATAATGAATAAATTAAGTCCTTTTGACAATTCCAGGTCGGGAAGCATAGAGTCCTATCTCCAGACGTGATCTGTCGTTAGAGTTTGTATTGAGTGATTCACCTCTAAAGAGTTTTTAAACTCTGAACGAGTGTAGGTGAAGGTTTTGAGAAATTACTGACCCTCCCTTAGAATCTCCTACCTGTTACTCCTCTTCCGCTCCTATATTTTTCCTTCACAGCAATTGCTGCATGCTCACTGCTGAAAGAAGGAGGATTTTTAAAAGCTAATTGATGAATTTGCTCCTCAAGTACCACGCCATTGGTTCTCATCTGTGGCTATACATTAGAAGCATTTGGGAGCTTTAAAAACCACCAGTGCTTGGCCCCACCCAAAATATTAAATCAGAATCCCTGAAGGGGACCACAGCGTGGTACTTTAAAAAGCTCCCCAGGTGATTCTAATATTCAGCCTAGACCAAGAACCACTTTACCAGGGCTTCGCTAAGTGCTAATTAAGTCACTAAAATCCAGTTTAAAGCTGGACACTCCACTTAACTTTCTCCCGCTAGTCAGGTTCCCCAACATGTCTATGACAGGGTCAAGGCTCCACTGTTTCTCTAGACACAGTCTAAATCATAACAAATATCACTTCTCTACAGGTTTTCTATAAAAGTACTTAACACTCCCTTAAGAGCTTAAAGTGCTAAATAGTTAAGAACATCACACTCCCCCCCAGATTCCGTTCAATGGGATGATGTCTTCAATCATTCATCATGCATCATTTAAGAGCAGTAAAATATCACAATTTATGCTTCTAGGCTTGAAGCTCTAAGTACACTCAATCTGCCGCTGATGAGCTTGGTGGAGTTTTCATTTGCAACCTGAGTACGAGATCATGTCACCATAATTCAGTTAAGCCAGATAGATAGTGTCATCAGCCCTGCTGCAGAACGTGTAAGGCTTCTCCATTTCACCGTATGGTTGGAAGGCACCAAGGCATCCTATGGATGCATGATTGTACCTCGATTCCATTTGTTTTAATTACTTGCGGCTACCTGTCTTTCACGTAATAGATACATAATATAGGAGATCGTTAAAAATCAAAAACAAACAGAGACCAGCCTTAAAAATTCTCTGAGCAGACAAAACCAGTTTAGTCATAGAAGCAAAGCTTAATTTAGCTTATGCTGCCGGACGGACTTGACTAGGTCATTTCTTGCTTATGCCTCTGGAAATCATAAGCAGAACAGTTTCCCAAAGGTAACCACTAACCAATTCCCCATCATTTAAGAAAATTATAATATTATAAACCAATCACTATGAAGAATAGTCACCGCCTTTCAATTATATAAATTGTCTTATAACAATGCACCCCTGAGCCTCATTCCATGTTTTGGTTCCAGTGCTCTCGGTTTGAGAATTGTCTTTTTGGTGTATGCACAATAAACTTTTACTAATTACTACTTAGGTGATCCCTGGTTTTCCTTCTGTTATTTATGAACTTTTGACAATACACGCACACACATATTTTTAAACCATCTAAAGCCATACTAATGTATTTGGTGACAGAAGCCATTCTAATTAGAAACTAAGTTAACCAAGTGATAATGTGTAATAGAAAAATGAATGCCAGTGGTGGATGATGAAAAGATAAATGTCAACCGGAGGGTAGAAAAACCCAAGTTCTCGTTCTTGCTCTGGTAGCTGTGTGTCCCCTTGGGCGGGTCACTTCGCTTCTCTAGGCTCCAGGTTTCTCTGCTGTGAGGTAAGACACTCACCTGGGAATGGCACATATGTTTTTGCCTTTTTCGGTTCTTCAGTCACTAGCAGGGCCTTCCTGGAGTGTGTGTTGAGAGGCGTTCTGAGGCTGTATCAGCTCACTGGACAGAAATCTATTATCGACTTATCAATGTCTATCAGGAGGTCGGAAGGAAAGTGAAGCTTAATTTCCACTGGGCCGAACACCAGAGAATTGCCGTCCCAACCCAATGCAATGGATGGAGACCAGTAGAAATAAAATGAAAACAACTGTTTCCACCACCTTAGCACTAATCTTTATAGCCATATGTACATACTGGCATATAGCTGTCTTTACCCAGTCACACTTACTTGTCAGCTCTAGTTCAAATTCTACTTCTTCTGCTAGGCCAACGTATGCCATGATAATAGATGGTAACATTTATGCAGCAGGTACTATGTGTCAGGCACTATTCTAAGCATTTTGCATAGGTAATTCACTTAGTCCTCATAGCAATCCGTTTAGGGATCCCCATTCTACAGAGGGGGAAAGCTGAGGCAGATTGTGTAAGGGACTTGTTCAAGGCTACACAATCTCTGAGAGAGCTGGAATTTGAACTGAGGCAGTCTGCACCAGAGGAAATGTGCTTAACCATTGGATGAAATGTTATCTTCTTCTGAACATCTATATCAACCACCCCCCTTTACCCTACTTTTTTGTTTTTGCATTCTATTATTTACTGATTCCCTGTGACTGCCAGAGATCAATGCATGTAGTAAAACACTTTGAGATTTAGACAGAATTTTACAGAGGGTGACTATACATCCTGGTTTGCCCCGGCAGTGTCTTAGGTGGGGGTGGGAAAATTCAGAGGCTTTCTACCTGAGATGATGCCTGAGTTACATATTAATGAGTAAATAGCATAAATAGCAATTGGCCACTTTAAAATCAATTTATTCTCCAATATGAACATTCTCCCATTCCAGTTGGTTATATTGCTTGGACCCCAAAATACATTCTTTTTTTTCTTTAAGATTTCATTTATTTATTTGAGAGAGAGAAAGAGAGAACATGAGCAGGGGGAGAGGCAGAGGGAGAGGGAAAAGCAGACTCCCCACTGTCCCCACTGAGCAGGGAGCTGGACACAGGCCTCCATCCCAGGACCCTGGGATCATGACCTGAGCCAAAGTCAGATAATAACTGACTGAGTCATCTAGCACCCCCCCCTTTAAATACATTATTTCATAAATGGAGTTGACCATCCCTCCCCAAAACTAAAAAAAAAAAACCCATTAAGTTATGTGCAAGAATAAAGTGCAGTCCTGTCCTAACTGCGGTAACTTGCTTTGCATAATGTCACTTCCAGGTGATGTTCTTGGGTTGTTAGAAAGGGAGGGAAAGATTTAATAAAATTCTTGATTAGGAAAGGAGAAAATATTTCAGGGCACCAGAGAGTGAGGAAATTGTTCCCTCTTACAGGCAAGAGCTTCAGACTCTCCAATAAATCAAAGGTAATGAGCTGGTAACTCCATGAGGATATGAGGGAGAAGATGCTAGATTTTGGCGAGTTTCAGACAAATAAAGATTGGTTCTACTTATAATGCTGAGCCTTAGTTTAGGGATGGTTGGGCCAACAGGACAGCCCACTGATCAAAGAAAATAAAAAGGGACTGCATTGGAATCCTGTTTTTATTTGTTTCTGGTTCGGGATCATGCCTTTCATTTAACAGCCATATTTTTCAAATTATAATAATGAATAACTTTCAACCTGACCGTGACGGTGACTTTACTCCACAGACACGCAAAGATACAAGCCTTGTAAGTCACATTTACCTGTAAGACCTGAAAGCATTGAGAAGCTCAGAGAAGAAATCACAAGGAGGACATGGTTGCTTCTCACCTCTTTAAAACCTGGGTTGACTCTGGGTTAATTACTATAATGGGACACTCAATCCAGGCTCAAAAGTCGATCTGATTTAACAATGGTCATATATCCTGGAAACTTGAAGTTACCTGCCTCCCAGATGAAAGACAGGAGAAAAAATGGTAAAACCTATTCAGGATGGTGGGATCCTGACTCTTCCAGAGACAGAAACCAGCTTAGAAAAAACAATAAAGCCAGGGCGCCTGGGTGGCTCAGTCAGTTAGTTAAGCATCTGCCTTCGGCTCAGGTCATGATCCCAGGGTCCTGGGATCAAGTCTCACATCAGGCTCCCTCCTCAGTGGGGAGTCTGCTTCTCGCTCTCCCTCTGCCCCGTGCTCTCTCTCTCCCCCCTCACTCTCTTTCAAATAAATAAACAGAATCTTAAAAAAAATAAAAAATAAAGCCAGTCAGAGGTGGGGAGCCTGGGTGGCGCAGTTGGTTAAGCATCTGACTCTTAGTTTCGGTTCAGGTCATGATCTCAGGGTCCTGAGATCAAGTCCCACATTGGTCTTTGTGCTCAGCATGGAGTCTGCCTGGGATTCCCTCTCCCTCTGCCCTTCCTTCCCTCTCTCTGTCTCTCTCAAATAAATAAATAAATCTTGAAAAAAAAAAAAACAGTCAGAGGTGATATCAGTCTATTGGGCAGGGGTTAAAAACCAATATCAAGATCTGAGCAAACAGAAAATAATTGTTTGGATTGGCAGGAGCTAGGAGAACAGAAATAGGGAGTCAAGACCAAGTGGGAGGGTGCCTGGGCTCAGTGGATTAAGCGTCTGCCTTCAGCTCAGCAGGGAGCCTGCTTCTCCCTCTCCCCCTTGCCTGTGCTTGTTCGCTCTCTCTTTCTGTCAAACAAATAAATAAAATCTCTTAAAAAAAAAAAAAAACCAAGTGGGAAACTCCAGAGCCTAGAGTGGGAATAGTGCCTAGAAACTCCCACTTCTGGTAAGACATATCTGGGGTTCTAAATCCCAGGCTGCCGCTGGGAGTTGGGGTAGAGGGGGCATTTGGTCAACCTGAGCCAGCTTCCCAGGTTCAGTGCTAAACACCAGCTCCGCTACTTTCAGAGCACACTCTTGGCCTAATTCTTGGCTTTGAGAAGGTGCCTCAGGTGAATCCAAAGATTCAGGAGGGCAGCAGAACAAACTTCCACTTGAAGTCACCTAACATCAGTGCCCACAATCAGAGTGGCCCTAAGAGTTGCAAACCCGGGGTGCTCATTTGCACACTTCTCTGCAAATTAGAACTTTTTTCATAAAGATGTCGTGGCCTTTCCTTTATTAATTTGTTTAGCAAAATGTGTGTTTACAGGACAAAGGTGAACTGGAGCACAGCCCTGTTTGAATGATAAGTCCTGTAACAGTACACCTTATTCCTTTTTCAATTTTTCATAATGCGTGACATGATTTATTTCATGTTAATTCTCCCCTTAGAAAATAAGTGCCACGGGGGCAGGAACTGTCTATTTTTGTCCACTATTGTATCCCTGTCCCCTTGGAAACACTACGTGGCTCCAAGTGGCCTTCAATAAATGTTTGCTGAATAAATGTTGCTACTCACTCAAAAAGTTGTGAGGAATAAAAGAGAAAATATACATGAAGTAGCCATCACAGTGCCTGGCAACTGAATCAGCATTTTTTTTTTTTTACAGAGTAAATGAACAGAGAAGATTTTACTTCACTCTCTCTTGGTGCCCTGCCTGGTTACTTTCCTATTTTTAGGTTTCTTTTATTACCTTACTTTTTACACGAGTGCTTAATGCCTTCACTTCCTCTCTAGCTCCTCTCCAACCTCTGCTAGTTTGGCTCCCCTGAGACCATTCCCTCAAAGCTGTTCCAAAATCCAAACAATTGGCAAACTCCTTGAGACTCTCTCTTCAGTGTCTGGGACACCACTACATATGCTCATGCAAATTTTCCAGTACTTTCTCCCTGTTGCTGACACTTGATTTTCTGCTATTCTCTCTGTGTCTCAGCAGGACTCACACCTTGACCTTCTGCCTTTTTGCTTCCATTAAAATTGGATTTAGCCAATCTTGGTTTCCACGTATTATTTCTTGCAGATGACTTCAACACTTCTGGATCTTCCATTTTTGTCTGACCTGTAGTCCCATAGTCCCAACACCTTGAGAAACTTGCCCTGCCTTGATGCTCCTAGAGCCTTTTCATGCTCCCTACAATCATAGCATAGGTGTCTAGCTCTACCAGACTCCCCTGGGATAAGATATGCAGCACTTAGCATAATTCCTGGCACAAAACACATAATAGTTTTTTCAATGAATGAATGAATGAATGAGTTTATAAAACTATTACTAAAACATTTTCATTCAAATCTCTTACAATATCTCAAACTTTATACCAAAATGTCCTTTTCCCCTGAATCCCTTTGCCTCCTGAATTTCCTGCTGTCGGGAGTACTGGCATCCAAATTACCTGAGACGAAAATTCTCAAGTCCTCTATGACTCCTCTCCATTTCCCTCATATTTATCAAATCTTGAATGTTTCTTATATATTCTGTGTCATGTCCATTCTCCATCCCCACTATCAACATGCAAACCTAGCAAGGTCTCAGGTCCCATCTAGATCACTACAATAGACTCCCTGTTCCCAAACATGTGAAGACTCTATTATCTGCTACAGGCTTGTAATCTAATATTCTTGACCTGGTTTTCAAGAATCTCCATAATTCAGCCCCACTTCTTCCCCTGCTATTGGCTACTGATCAAACTTCAGGTCAACATCCACTGGCTACCCCAGGCAGGCTGTGCTTGTCATTGATCACTTGAGTGTGGGCTTGCTGGCTTATTCTCTCCCTATCTGAAATCCTTTCCATCACCCCCATCTATGGAATTCTGCCAACAATGCAAGACTGAGATCAAATAATTTCTTTTTATTAACAGCTCTCCTGAGATATCTTTGACATATAAAAATTGTATACGCTTGATGTGTATGACTTGATGTTTTGATATTAAAATAATTTCTTTTTTTTGTATTGAAATAATTTCTTTTCTTTTTTTTTTTTGCTGCTTATGTTTTTTTTTTTTTATTTTTATTTTTTTATTCTTATGTTAATCCCCATACATTACATCATTAGTTTTAGATGAAGTGTTCCATGATTCATTGTTTGTGCATAACTGTATTGAAATAATTTCTTTTTATTTTTTTTTTTTTTTTTTTTTTAAAGATTTTTTATTTATTTTGACAGAGAGAGACACAGCGAGAGAGGGAACACAAGCAGGGGGAGTGGGAGAGGGAGAAGCAGGCTTCCCGCGGAGCTGGGAGCCCGATGCGGGGCTCGATCCCAGGACCCCGGGATCATGACCTGAGCCGAAGGCAGGCGCTTAACGACTGAGCCACCCAGCCGCCCCTTGAAATAATTTCTTATGCAGGAAAGTTATTGTGACCATTCCAACCCCTTAACCCCCTCTCCTTCCACAGCACTTAAATTCTGCACCACAACATCATTCAGGGCTTCATTTCGGGTTTTGCCCTGCTTTCCCTATGTTCACTTGTTTCTCCAAAGAGATTGTGAGCTCACTAAGGACTGCAGCTATGTCCTGAGTTTTCAGCAAGTGGTAAGTAGACATGTGCTGATTGATTAATTTTATCAGATTTGGACACAACTATGACTCATTTAAAAGATGAGCTGTAGTCCCGAAAAGCAGACTACCACCAATAACTGGGGGAAGGAAAACTCATTTTATTTCCCTATTAAAGTTAGAAATGAGTTCCCAACAGGAAAAATTGTGTGCTCAGAATTTTATAATGATAACATTTAAAATACAACACAATTTTCAAACCACACTTACCAAGGAAAAGCAGGATATTTTGGCAGAAAATGGAAAAGGGAGGACAAAACAAAATCAATAACATTCCTCACACATCCTCACACAAACTACAAGACTTTGTACAAATGTTCTCAAAGATCTTTATCCCATCAACTTGCTTGGCACTCTAAAGATGGTCCTAAAGATTGAAATTTTTTCTGCCCTTCTCAAGAGAGAATGTCTGTTCTGAGTACTTTTTCTTTTTGTTTTTAAGTTTTTATTTTAAAACAATTTTAGGGGCACCTGGGTGACACGGTCGGTTAAATGGCTGACTCTTGGTTTGGGCTCAAGTCATGATTTCAGGGTCATGAGATAGAGCCCCACATTGGGCTTAGCACTCAGTATGGAGCCCGCTTAAGATTCTCTCTCCTTCACGAACCACGAGAGACGATGGACTCTGAACAACAAACTGAGGGTTCTAGAGGGGAGGGGGTGGGAGGATGGGTTAGCCTGGTGATGGGTATTAAAGAGGACACGTACTGAATGGAGCACTGGGTGTTGTGCACAAACAATGAATCATGGAACACTACATCAAAAACTAATGATGTAATGTATAGTGATTAACATAACAATAAAAAATTTTTTAAAAAAAGATTCTCTCTCCTTCAATTTGAGAAACAAGACAGAGGATCATACGGGAAGGGAGGTAAAAATGAAATAAGACAAAACCAGAGAGGGAAACAAACCATAAGAGACTCAATCTCAGGAAACAAACTGAGGGTTGCTGGAGTGGAGGGGGGTGGGAGGGATGGGGTGGCTGGGTGATGGACATCGGGGAGGGTATATACTATGGTGAGCATTGTGAATTGTGTAAGACTGATGAATCACAGACCTGTACCCCTGAAACAAATAATACATTATATGTTAATTAAAAAATTTTTTTAAAAAAAGATTCTCTCTCCCCTTCCTCTGCCCTTCACCCCATTCTCTCCTCCTCTCTCTCTCTAAAATAGATAAATAAATCTTTAAAAAATAAATAAATAAAATAATTTTAGACTTGCCAGAAAGTTGCAAAATAGTACAGAGAATTTCCATATACCCTTCACCCAGCTTCTTTTAATGTTAATATGTTATACAACCATAGCATAGTGATCAAAATCAGGAAATGAATCATGGTATGATACTATTGACTGAACTATAGATCTTACTTGAATGTATTTACTTTTTCCCTTTAATGTCCGTTTGCTGTTCTGGAATCAATTCAGGATCCCATATTGCATTTGGTTGTCTCCTTAGTTTCCTCCAACCTGTGGCAGTTCCTCAGTCTATCCTTGTCTTTCATGACTTTGACTTTTTTTTCCCTTCTCTATTTATTTATTTATTTATTTATTTATTTATTTATTTATTTATTTGATGTAGCGTTCCATGATTCATTGTTTGTGCACAACACCCAGTGCTCCATTCAATACGTGCCCTCTTTAATACCCATCACCAGGCTAACCCATCGTCCCACCCCCCTCCCCTCTAGAACCCTCAGTTTGTTTCTCAGAGTCCATAGTCTCTCATGGTTCGTCTCCCCCTCCGATTTCCCCCTCTTCATTCTTCATTCTTCCCTTCCTGCTATCTTCTTCTTCTTTTTTTTAACATATAATGTATTATTTGTTCCAGAGGTACAGGTCTGTGATTCATCAGTCTTACACAATTCACAGCACTCACCATAGCACACACCCTCCCCAATGTCTATCACCCAGCCACCCCATCCTCCCACCCCCCACCACTCCAGCAACCCTCAGTTTGTTCCTGAGATTAAGAATTCCTCATATCAGTGAGATCACATGATACATGTCTCTCTTTTATTGACTTATTTCGCTTAGCTTAATACCCTCTAGTTCCATCCACATCGTTGCAAATGGCAAGATATCCTTTTTTGATGGCTGCATAATATTCCTGTGTGTGTGTGTGTGTGTGTGTGTGTGTATACATATACACATACCACATCTTCTTTATCCATTCATCTGTTGATGGACATCTTGGCTCTTTCCATAGTTTGGCTATTATGGACATTGCTACTATAAACATTGGGGTGCACATACCCCTCCGGATCACTACATTTGTGTCTTTGGGGTAAATACCCAGGGGTGCAATTGCTGGGTCATACGGTAGCTCTATTTTCAACTTTTTGAGGAACCTCCATACTGTTTTCCAGAGTGGCTGCACCAGCTTGCATTCCCACCAACAGTGTAGGAGGGTTCCCCTTTCTCCACATCCTCGCTAACATCTGTTGTTTCCGGACTTGTTAATTTTAGCCATTCTGACTGGTGTGAGGTGGTATCTCATTGAGGTTTTGATTTGGATTTCCCTGATGCCGAGCGATGTTGAGCACTTTTTCATGTGTCTGTTGGCCATTTGGATGTCTTCTTTGCAAAAATGTCTGTTCATGTCTTCTGCCCATTTCTTGATTGGATCATTTGTTCTTTGGGTGTTGAGTTTGATAAGTTCTTTATAGATTTTGGATACTAGCCCTTTATCTGATATATGACCTTGACTTTTTAATGAGTACTAGACAGGTATTTTGTAGAATGTTCCTCAATTTGGACCTATCTGGTGTTTTCTCGTGATTTAACAGAGGTTTTATGTCTTTTTGACAAGATTACTACAAAAGTGATGTTTCTTCAGTGCATCATATCAAGAGGTAGGTGATATTGATACGTCTCAGTGCCAGTGACATTGACTTTGGCCATTTGGTTACTGTGGCATCTGTTTGGTTTCTCCATTGCAATTTACTATTTTTTCTTTATAACTGATACTTTGAGATTTTGCTAATAACCAGTTTCTACTCCAACTTTCACCCACTGATTTTATCCATCAGTGGATCCTGCCTGTATCTGTTATTACTATGGTATTTGCCCAGTGGCAGTTTTAGATTTCCCTCATTCATTTATATTTATTAATTGGATAAATTGTTCTACAAGGCTCAGTGTTTATTAATATATTATTGATTTGTACTCCTTAGCAGATGCTTAGGATGGTAAGCACAGTTCTGGGAGTCTTGGAGATCCTTGTCTAGCAATAGCTCTGCCCCAGCGAGATCTATCAACTTGGGAATGTCTATTCTATACTTCTGAGTCAAAGGAGATAACCTAAAGGGTATCTTTCAGAAAAATGAAGGGCAAGGAGAGGAGAGGGGGAAAGAAAGGAAGGAGGGAAGAGGAGAGGAAAGAAAAAAGGAAAAATTAACTATTGCTTAGTCTGAAAAAGTATTTTAAGGGGACACTCTTCTTTCAATGGGATATACCCATATTGAATCACAAGAAAAGATAAAAAACAAAACACATTTCTGGCACTCATGCCACCTGGGTGAGTTATATAGCAGGGTAATACATTTATGAGGCCATTACCATACAACCACCCTGGATTTCCCTCCTACCTTTTATAGCAAATGAGTATACTTTGGAACAGGAAACAAGGGTCTCAAGCCACAGTACGAACTAGTGGAGTGGTAACTTGGAAGGTTGACATTAATCTTTCAAGGCCTAGACATCACAGAAAGGATTTAGTCTAAGCCTGTCTGAAGGAGGGAGAAATATCTTCTTGGGTTGGGGTTTGGGGAGGCAGAAACCCACACAGACCACAGTATCCCTTTCTTAACACCAACTTCCTTGCCAGCAGCAGACAGAAACTCTATAAATTCTTGGCTCTAGCAATTCTGTCCTCCTTGCCCCCAATCCTGATTGCCTTTATACCCCATGCAGGAACATAAAACATAGTGCACGGTGGTTCTTAAACTGTGGATGTTCACTTACACATAATTGGGGGGGGGGAGGGAAGTATACCCACAAATATCTTGGGATTATTTTAATTCTTTATTTTCATATGGTTGATACTCTTGAAAAAAAACAGGCATATTCTGGGTCAATCTGGATGACCACTTAATACCCACAAACTGCCACTAATTCCAGTGTCTGCATATTTGCACTGCTGTTTGTAATCAGCTTATTATCACCTGATCATCTGAAAGGACAGCATTTAACTTTTATGTGTTAATAGACATAACTGCACACATTTGAGCTGGTGTATCTTCATACCCAAATGACAACATGGCTGCTATTATACTTAAATGATTTATTTTAGCCAATTATAAAGATAAATCTTGATATTTGCAATGATACTCAAAATTGAAAGATATTTTCACGGACTAACGCTTTAGTTTCTTAAGTCACTTAATAAACTGGGATTTTGACATGACATCATGAAAATGTGCAGTAACATACTCTAAACCACGAAGCTAATGAGGAAAGAATTGAGACAGACCTAGAATGGAAATGAGGCACCAAGTTCAACTGGAGGCCAAATTACCTCATCTTGTGCTATGCAAAAGCTAAACAATGGTTGGGGAATCAGGTCACATTATACACAGTAGTTCAGATATAAGGGTATGATTGTTAGTACCATTCAGGAAGCAAGCTCCTTTTTTGTATGTATCTCCTTCTGTATCAATCAGCTTGCAAAAGTTTATTGTCAGAACATGTAATTGTAGAGATACATGGAAAATATTTGTGTTCAATGGTCCTTTGTAAAATTTTCAGTAAGTTTTGGCATGCTCTATTACATTGATTGGTCATAGGATCAAAAGAGAGTATAGTGTTTATTGTTTAAAAGGAAAAATAAAAATAATGATGATGATGACATAAAAAATGGGCCATCATGCTCAAAATCAAAAGGATCAAGTCAAAAACTGAAAAATCAAACATCATCCTATTGTTAAACCCATCCATCTATAATTTCCTTTCAATTACATTAAACTGTATTACATTAATGCTGATAATGTTTTATTTTGGAATTTTGTTGGTCCTTAATTCATTTGGGTTTTATAGTTGTGTATGACCTAGAAGCACAAGGGGGTTTTATACATAATTATATATCTATATGTATTTAAGCCAGCACATAAAATAATTCAAGTCACTATAGTATGGAGGGGTCCAAAGTAGGGGAAAAAAACCAGGGTAAAAAAAGTTAACAAAATGGGTGAAGGGGAGTAGGAGGTATAGGCTTCCAGTTATGGAATGAATAAATCATGAGGATAAAATATACAGCATAGGGAATATAGTCAGTGGTATTTGTAATGGTATTGTATGGTGACAGACGGCAGCTACACTTGCAGTGAGCTTAGCATAATTTTTTTTTTTTTTTTTAGAGGCGGGGAGGGGCAGAGAGAGAATCTTAAACAGCCTCCATACCCAGTGCTGAGCCTGACATGGGGCTTGATCTCACAACCCTGAGGTCATAACCTGAGCAGAAACCAAGGGTCGGACACCTAACCAACTGAGCAACCCGGGTGCCCTGAGCATAATGTATAAAGATGTCAGACCAGTCTTGTACACCTGAAACTAATAGAGCACCGTGTGTCAATTATACATCAACAAAAAATGAGTTAATTTTTTAAAAGTTGAAGAAAATTATAAACAAAATGATCTTATTTATGTAAAAATAGAATAGCTGCATATGTACATGTAAATTTGTAAATGCACAGAAAAAAGAGTTTGAAAGGAGACATACCACACCATTAACAGACTTCTGAGAACTTCTGAGAAGGGAAATATTTTAAGGGACAGAGATGGGAAGGACTTAACTGACTTTATAATTTCTGTATTGTGTCAATTTATATGTAAATAGATTCATCTAACTGAGTAGAAAATACTTGAAGGGAATGCGTAAATAAAAGGGATCAGTAGATCACTCAAGTGGTAACAAGGGCACAGACTTTGGCTTCAGAAAGCATGGGACTACATTTTGATCCAGGTGTTTCCTTTGCACTATGGTACTTAAGGTTAGTCAATTAATTCTCTCACACCTCAGTTTTCCTAATCTGCAAAATAGCAGTGACACTAACTATGGGAATATTGTAAAGATTTAGTGAACTAAAGCATGCAATGTGCTGAGCGCAGTGCCTGGCACAGGGGATGCCCAGTAGATAAAAAGTATGTTTTTACTATGCCGATTATTACTATTCATGTTAATCATAGCTGTTTTATGAGATTACGTTGACTCTGAAAGTAGCGAAATGGGCTGTCTGGCCAATGCCATTGTTTTCTGTTTCCGCGGGACATGCATTATTTGCCCCTTCAGGTCCATGCCTCTGTGGACTCCACCTGCTCTGTGTCTTGGGAAGGCTGACCTTTAGGACCTGCATCAGTGGACTCCTGTGCCTTCCGGCTTCCAGAAAGTTTCCGCCAATGGGCACACTAGCAGAGTGGGGAGGGCAGGGTAAGAGGAAAGTCCAGGATGCATTCTCACAGTTCCCTCCTTACCAGGGAACCATTGGTTGGGTGTCCCCTGTACCAAAGCCCACAGCTTCTGTCCTCAGCCCTCTCTGGGTTCTGGTGAGCTTCCCCACCGCCCTCAGATCTAAGGTGGTCAGATCTTCCCAAGTTTGCAAGTCTCAGGGTTCTGCACTACCTTTTTATATCTCCTAATTCTGTAAAATGGTCCTTTTCTTAAACTCTTTTCAAATTATGCAGTTGGAGTGTAGCATCTCTTTCTTCCCAGACTCCTACATATTCACTGTTCTGTAGTTTGGCTCCAGCGGAATAACCTAGCATAACACAGACAACTTCACGGCAGGAAACTTCCGGCGGAAATTCCAGCAAATCTCAAGAGCCCAGGGAGCAGAGAGAGACTCTTAACATTGTGTCATTTCAGTGGGATGGGAAAAAAAAATCCCTCTTCTGCTGCTCTGAAATTCCACCTCTATAACTACAGTTTGTTTGTTAACTGATGGTCATAAAAGATGAAAGTTTTCTACTTATAGGTCATAATTCCAAACCGCCCGTTCACAGCTTGTCTGCTGAGGCAGAGGATGGAATCTTTGAACTATAGTTTTGTAGCTGTTTCTCTGCATTTGAGTTGCTCGCTAGCGTTTCTGATACAGGTAACACCCCTCGGGTCAGGGACCGTCAGCCTCCTGATAAGAACAGTCGCCCTAGCTGGACCGCTGGTCCTGCCTTGTTGACAGCCTCTCACTGTGCTCCAACAATACCACTTCCCTGTTAAAAAACTGACAGTGGAGACCCTCATTCTACTTAACGATCACTGTTGTAGAATTTACCATGTGCTGGATCCTGATCCAAGCAATTTCTAAATATTAACTCATTTAATCTTTACAATCTCCCTATGACACCCATTGTTTTAGAGAAGGAAATTGAGGCAGAGATATTAGGTACATTGCTCCAGGTTACACAGCTACTAAGTGCTAGTAAGTAGAACTGGCCATTAAACCCAAATTGTCTGGCTCCACAGGTCATGCTTTTTTTTTTTAAGTGAACACACCCGAAATGGGGCTCGAACTCACAACCTCAAGATCAAGGGTGGCATGCTTTACCAACTTAGCCAGCCAGGCGCCCCCACCATAGTTCATGCTTTTAACCTCTCCCCCCCTAAAGCTTCTCGCCTAAGAAATTGCTGCAAACTTTTTACCGGACTTTTACATTTCTCCATAATATGGCCCTAATTCACTTTTCCAGTATTATCTCACATCACCTGCTCAATACCCATTCATCTGATAAAAATCTTTTGAACCCTGTGTGGAGATGCAACCTGGTGAAATGACAAACATTTAAAAATAATCCATCAACAGTGAAATGGATAAATAAATTGTGGCACAGTCACACCATGGAATGCTACACGCAATGAAAATCAACACACTACATGGGCGCCAGGGTGGTTCAGTCAGTTAAGCGTCTGCCTTCGGCTCAGGTCATGATCCCAGGGTCTTGGGATCCAGCCCACATCGGGCTCCCCGCTCTGCGGGAAGCCTACTTCTCCCTCTCCCACTCCCCCTGCTTGTGCTCTCTCTCTCTCTGACAAATAAATAAATAAAATCTTTTTTAAAAAAAAAGAAAGAAAAGTAAAGAAAATCAACACCCTGCAGCCGCAGGCATAGCATAGCCCAGCGGAGGCTGGGACTGCCAACGCTGGGGCAGGAGCGGCAGTTTCAGCTAAAGGTAAAGGTATCCAGGGAGATGCTAGAGAACGTGGCCTGTGTAGGCAAGGTGCTGCTTCCAGGGCATCAGACACCACCGGCTCCTAGGAGCACCCGGGGTCAGAACGGCTTTCCTGCCTCGCCTTGGTTATCTCCTGTCCTGGTAGCCAGGTATACGACTTGGCTACCTTGCAACTCATCCATTCCACCTGGAGAGAAAAACACCAGGAGATGATCCATCTCGGGAGAAAAGAAGGAAAAGCCTAGTCAATGATATCAACACTGAAATCCTGTGTCTTACTAAAGCAACCTTTGACAGACGTTGGCATTCAGAACCTACCGTGCACGCATGTGTGCACTATGGCTCACATAATAAACCTACTGAACTGATAGGATTTAACCTAGGTCCAGCACTCCTGGAGAAGAAAGGGGTGTTGATGACGATGAATTAGGATCAAATGCTTTTGTATGCTGCAAAATCTTACAACAATATTTTCCCATTCTTTGTGTATCCAGATTCTTTGAAAAGGGAGTCTGGTTATTACTACTGGTTAAATTTTTTGTTGTTGTTTCTAGTTTTACTGAGATGTAATTAACATCACTGTATAAGTTTAAGGTGTACCACAAAATGGTTTGACTTACATATATTGTGAAATGATTACCATAATAAATTTAGTTAGCATCCACCATCACATACAGAATAAAAAGGAAAAGAAAAACAATTTGGTTTCCTTGTGATGAGAACTCTTAGGATTTTCTCTCTTAACAACTTTCCTACATATCATACAGTAACATTAGCTAGAGTCACCATGTTGTACATTACATCCTTACTACTTATCTATCTTATAACTGGAAGTTCTGACAACCTTCTTCCAATTCCCCCTCTCCCCACCCCCCACCTCTGGTAATCACAAATCTGTTCTTTTTTTCTATAAATTTCGTTTGGTTTTTTTGTTTTGTTTTGTTTTGTTTTTGGTTATTTTTTTAGATTCCACATATAAGTGAGATTATACAGTTTTTGTCTTTCTCTGTTTGACTTATTTCACTTAGCATAATGCTTTCAAGGTTCATCCATGTTTTCACAAATGACAGAATTCCCTTGTTTTCTTATGGCTGAATAATATTCATATACATATATATATCTTACATCTTTTTTATCCATTTACCTACCAATGGACACTTAGGCTGTTTCCATGCCTTGGCTATTGTAAATAATGCTGCAGTGAACATGGGGGCACAGATATCTTTTCAAATTAATGTTTTTGTTCCCTTTGGATATATTTCCAGAAGTGGAATTGCTGGATCATTTGGTAGTTCTATTTTTAATTTTTTGCAGGAAACCCCATGCTGCTCTCCATAGTAGCTATACCAGTTTGCAATCCCACCAACAGTGCACAAAGGTTCCCTTTTTTCCACATCCTCACCAACATCTATTATCTCTTGTCTTTTTCATGACAGCCATTTTAACAGGCATGAGGTGATATCTCATTGTGGTTTTGATTTGCATTTCCCTGATGACTAGTAATGTTGAGCATCTTTGCATGTACCTGCTGGCCATTCGTATGTTTTCTTTGGAAAGAATGTCTATGCAGATCTTTTGCCCATTTTTTACTTGGATTATTTGGGTTTTTGCTATTGAGTTGTATGAGTTCTTAATATATTTGGGATATTAACCCTTTATCAGACATATGGTTTGCAAATATTTTTTCCTGTTCCACAGGTTGTCTTTTCACCTTGTTGATTTTTCCTTTTGCTGTGTATTTTTGACCACTTATTTTCTTGCTATACTACTGTTTATATTTGATACATTGTACAGCATTTATGTAGAAATTCTCAGTTAAGACTTACAAGAACTAATATTTCTTATAACAATAAAATCAACACTTCTGATTTTAATTAATTGATCAAATCTAAATTTTAAAAATATTTGACCCAAAACTATTTCTTTGCATATCAATATTTTCAATAGAATATATTTGCTTTTTAAAAAAAATTCTCATACTGTAAAACACAACATTTTTCAGGGGGAAAAAAAGCACAAAAGGGTACATACCTTATGATTTCATTTGTATAAAGTTCAAAAAGCAGACAAAATCATTCTCTACTGTGAGAGGTAAAATAATAATTTCCCTTGAGAAGTGACTAACTAGAAGGAAGCATGATGGGATTCTGAGGGTTCAAGTTATATTCTGTTTCTTGATCTGGGAAGGGTAACATGTGTGTGTTTTATTTATAAAAATTCACCAAATTATAGAGGCACCTGGCTGGCTCAGTCGGTTGAGTGGCCAGCTCTTGATTTCAGCTCAGGTCATGATCTCGGGGTCTTGGGATTAAGCCCTGCATCAGGCTCCGTGCTCAGCAGGGAGTCTGCTCAAGCATTCTCTCTGCCTCCACGTGTTCTCTCTCTCTGAAATAAATAAATAAATAAATAAATAAATAAATAAATAAATAATTCTTTTAAAAAAAATTCACCAAGCTATAGACTTTTGCTCTGTGCTCTTTCTTGTATATGTAGCAATAAAAAGTTTACTCAGACACTCACACAAACTTGTAATTACTAATTTTAGTACTATGTGCCAGTCACTCTATTTAGCTCTTTATATATATCATCTTTATTATCGTCACAAAATCCTCTGAAGTAGGTGCTGTCATTAACAGAATTTATCTCCTGCCAGGCCCAGGTGTCTCCCAGATTACCCTTATTTCCTTCCTAGCATTTAACACAACAGGTAATAATTTTATGTTTGTTAATCACCTGTCTCATTACCTGCATGTACAGGCATGAAGCTTGACTTTTTTTTTATTCACAACCCAGAGATCAAGACCTGAGCTGAGATCAAGAGTTGGACGCTTAACTAACTGAGCCACCCAGGCGCTCCTTGACTTTTTTATTCACTAATATAGCTACTAGGTGAGGCCAATGCCTGGAATACAACAGGTCTTCAATAAATATTAACAACTGCTAAACAAACAAGCATCTAAATTTTGTAAAGGCCAAGAATACAGTAAAGAGAAAGAGTGGCAAGTGGGACCTATTTGACTTTGGCTACCCACAGACGTCCTCTCTAAGGAAACAATAGTCCCAGATGGCCACCATACAGGAGAAGAAGGGAGAGCCATGAGCAGGAGGAGCACGTGCGAGGGTGCACAGCTGGGACTAGCTTGCTCCCGGAAGAACCAGCGAGGCCAGTGGGTCTGGAGTGTGGGAGCAGGGGGCCATAGAACCTTCGTTCTCCAACATGTTCTACATTTGCTGCCTCCAGGCCTTTCCTCCCACCAGTCCCTTTCTAGAAGGCAGTCCTCTAAAATGTTATCCAACATTCAAGACTCATCTCAAATTCCACCCTCTCCAAGAAATCCCTCCTGATGACTCCAGCCAGGAACCAGGTGCAATGGCATTTGTCACCCCCCCCCCTTGAACATTCCATAACAACCTGCACATTGTCTTTGCTCTACTTTGTGTTGCAATTATTGTGTGCAGGTATCTAATTCTCCCTTCTAGATAACAAGATTATTTATTTATTTATTTTGCATTTTTTTAAGATTTTATTTATTCATTTGAGACAGAGAGAGAGAGAGAGAGAGAGAGCATGAGCAGGGGGAGAGGCAGAGGAGAGGGAGAAGCAGGCTCCCCACTGAGCCAGGAGCCAGGAGCCAGATGTGGGGCTCGATCCCAGGACCCTGGGATCATGACCTGAGCCGAAGGCAGACGCTTAACCGACTGTGCCACCCAGGCGCCCCTAGATAACAAGATACTTTAACACAAAGTATTTGTCTTGCTCATCTTTATAGGATCCTGCATTCCAAATCCTAGCACCATGCCTTGCAAACATTGTCTGGTAGGAACTGAATTGGGGTGTTAACATAATTTGGCAGATGTGGGAAGTACAAAATAGTGAGAAGCACTGTGCACATATGAATGGAGGGGAGGGGAGAAGAACGAATCAATTAGGAATGCCTACGTCTGCAAGTAACAGAAAAGCCAAACAACCATGATATAAACAATGAAGGGTTTGTCTTTTATAATCAAACCTAGGTAGTTACTGGCAATTGGTTTAGCTATTCACCTGTAGCCAAGGGCCTAGACTCTTGCTTTATTTCTGCTCAGTATCCTTCACAAATTGGCTTTTGCCCCCGTGGCTGTCTCCTTGCGGGTAAAAGATGGTTTTTACATCTCCAGAGAACTTGTCCATTTCAAAGCAGGAAGAAAGGGGTAATAGTAAAAGGCCAAACAAACTGCACCTGTTCCCTTTTACAGGTAAATGAATTCTTCAACTCATCAGCATGTTCTGCCTACATCTCATTGGTCAGCACTGGGTTATATGGTTAGCAACACAGGAAGCTGAGAAGTAAGGGTTAAATGTGGTTAAAATTTTTGGCATAGACCCAGCTGTGGGCATTTTACCACCATAAAAAGTCAGAGTTTCACTGAAAAGAAAGAAAAGGGAACTGTTCCTTGGAAAAAGAAACATATTATTTTAGCCTCAGGGGTGATCTGTGCCCAAAGATGAGATCGCAGCTACAAAAGCTAAACCAGGCATTTTAAACCCAAAGTCTGCTAGGGAACAAATGAGTAAAACAGGCAGGTGATTTCTATACAGATTTATTTTATATGCATATGAATCCCTAGGTTACTCTTCATTTCCACAAGGAAATTTGTTTTCGCCCATTGTTCTTGAATTATGTGGCATCTTGGTCTATTTCACACTTTTGATATAGACAAGGTTATGAGCCATGTTCTCATATCTTATTACTTCTACCATAAGACAAACGCCTGTGCAATCTCATGGGTGGATGGCAATTGACACTCCGTCTCCACGTCTGAAGAAAACAGGGGTGGGAAGGAATGGATGACGGGGAGCCAGCCCTGTCCCAATGAGCAGCAGCTACTCAGTCCTACTCAGTGATAGTTGCTACGGTTGAATGCTCTCAGATTTTTCAAGAGAAATCAGAAATGTGGCTTTTTATGTGAAATCTCATGATTAAATGTTAATCATGATAATAGGATGTTTCAGATGGGCTCAATGTTTTGTGCCTTCTGAGAACAGCTCAAGAACTAGAGCTCTCACTACAGCCAAGCACAGCCAACCCTCTTGGAACTTCCTTTCCCACTTACAGATCCCAGCATTTTCCATAGGCACCTTCCTTCCCCTCTTACCAATATCGTGATATTCCTACCAACTTTGAGCAACAAAAACATTCTAAATGAGGACACTTTTCATTTTAAAACTGGATTTCATTTATTTTTTTTTTAAAGATTTATTTGAGAGAGAGAAAGAGCATGTGAGCAGGGGGAGGGGCTGAGGGAGAGGGAGAGAGAGAATCCTCAAGCAGACTCCCCACTGAGCGCTTGATCCCAGGACCCTGAGATCATCACCTGAGCTGCAATCTCAAGCGTTGGCCGCTCAACTGACTGAGCCATCCAGGTGCCCCTCAAATTGATTTTTGAGCAAACCTTGTCTACTGTTGGACCAACTGGAAAAACCACTTGTTTACTAAAGATTGAACTACCTTTGTTTAACCTTTGGTAAAAATTTAGAAAATTTTATATCATCAGGGTTAAAAAAACAAAACCAGATATTTCTGGTCACCTTACAGAGTGACTACTGACTCACGTAATGATGAGATGACTGCTTCTTTGTGGATTCTTCCATTTATTTGTATTCATTTAGAAAGTGTTCTTTGCTTTCTAAGTAAAACCAATGGTCTATTTTCAGTTAAAAAAAAATGAACTTTTTTACTTTCTCAAATTTTCCAAAGTAAAAACTTTAATAAATAAAGCTCTGTCTTGTCATCAAGCATTTTGATTTTTCTTTTCTCCTGTTGTTTCCTGTTTTCCCATTTCACTCTGGCCCTAGGCCTTTTGGTAAGCCTGTAACAAAACCAAGAGTAATTTCACAGAGAATATCCTCCTTATTTTACAAAACAATATTCTTATTGATTATGTCCCTGTGACTAGCCAAGGCTACCATTCCCCAATCTCAAATACTGTTTTTCTCTCGTTGTGATTGAGGTGCACCTTCCAGACTCCGTCTGATCTTGGTACGAGGATCTTCCGTCTGCCTTTCTCATAATTGGACCACTGGGCAGCTTTCTCACCAGGTTTATAATATTCCTTTTCCTCTGAGAAATCCTTTAGATTTTCTATGTCCTTTTCTTTCTCCTAGATATTAAAAAAAAATAACTAAAAGTAAAATAAATGTTTTCAACATGATTCTTCTAGCAACATAATAGCCATCTGTACCAGACATAGAAATGTACCTGTTTGAAGTTCCACATCAGCAGTCAATTCTTTGATCCCTATTTGTCTTTCCTGTTGATAAGCACAATGCACACCACCTTCCCATGTTTATCTGATAGTTGTTGCTCCTTGGTTTTTCCTACTGTTACCATCATAGTGATTAGGTTCACTATGGTGAAAGGCATCGGTCTTCCTTAAACATAAATCCCAGATGAGTCAAAATTTGCCAAACATGTTATTTATAAGTTATGTTCTTTGTAGTTCTAAAAAGCATTTGGCATTACGTATAATAAAAACACATAGGTTAATTTAAAGAAAAATAAGAACAGAAGTAAAATATGTTTTAGAATTAGGATGAGAGAGTTATTGTCACAGAGCAATTTGGCTGAAGTTTTCTGGTATGCAAGGGAAAGGAAAACCAGAAACAATGTAAAGCTCTCATCATGGAATCAAAGTATTGTTCTTTCTTCAATAAACGAATCCATTTAACAAATATCTGTGGAGAACTCACAATACCTCAGATGCCATGTTCACTGTGTTGGATACAAAGATTGAAGATATAAACATGACCTGAAGAGCCCAGCAATCAATGGCATAGACAGACACATAATGATAATAGAATGACTTGAATTTTTTTTTAATTTATTTATTTACTTGAGAGAGAGAGCACGCACAAGCTGGGGTGAGAGGCAGAGAAAGAGAGAGAAGCAGGCTCCCCACTGAGCAGAAAGCCTGCCGTGGGGCTCCATCCCAGAACCCTGGAATCATGACCTGATCTGAAAGCAGACGCTTAACCAACTGAGCCATTCTGCCCCGAGAATGACTTGAATTTAGCAGTTGCAATATGAGCAGGATGTTAAAGGAGCACTTACTGGAGTCAGTAGTTCTCTCTCCTGAAGAAAAAGCGGGTAACCACCTAGGACTGAATTCACAGACAGGGTGTCCATGCACTAGATACCCAAGCTGGAGGACAACACATACACAAAGAATTCTTGGGGTTTCAGATGAGAAAACCAGTATAGCTTGTAATAAGTAAACACGATCAATTTGTGTAAAATTTCCTCTCCTCTTTGATGAGTGACATTGTACCTGAGGTATTTCAAGTTCAAATCTTATTGAATTCAAAATGGTTGGATATGTACCAAGAAAAATAAAAACATATTCTGGGCTATGTAAAATATGAAACACGGGCCATGCTTGCTTTGTTTAAAAGCAGTTCACACAACTGCAATGTTAAGACTGTCCATCACTAATTGACATTGGGATCAATCAGACCAAGAGGGAGTTTGATCAATAGAAACTCAGCAATTTTCCTGGATTATCCAGATTAACCTAGTATAATCACAATGGTCTGTATAAGAGGGAGGCAGGAGTCAGACTCAGAAAGAAGTCAATGCAATGTCAGAAACAAAGATTGGAGTGATGAACTTTATTTTTATTTATTTATTTTTTAAAGATTTTTACTTATCTATTAGAGAGAGAGAGAGAGCACAAGCAGGGGGAGCGGCAGGCAGAGGGAGAGAGAGAAGCATACTCCCCACCGAGCAAGGAGCCCGATGTGGGGCTTGATCCCAAGACCCTGGGATCATGACCTGAGTGGAAAGCAGACGCTTAACTGACTGAGGCACCCAGGCGCCCTATTTATTTATTTTTTTAATATAAGCTCTACTTGATTGGGCTTCCACCTTCATGAAATCCTAGTCCCCTTGTACAGTGCCCTAATTCTGGGCAGGCGGTGGGGAGGGGGGCGGATGGGGAACATGTGAAGGGATTGGGATTTTTAACTCCTCCCACGGGCAGCACATAGCTTTCTCTAATTCCTACACTTCCCAAAATACACGGCTGGCTCTTAGTCTACAGACTCAGGATTACAAAAACATTTATTCTCTTTCTCTTATTATTTTTTGGTCATCTATTTTATCATTTGTATTCGTTTAACTCAGCTTAATTTCTGTTTTCATGCTGGCCTCCCAGAATTTGGGGCAGTGGAACACACTCAGGGGAAGACTGACTCAGAGACATCCATCATCACAGGCAGCAGTCCCTAGAATTTCAGGGTCTTTTCACTGCCGCCCTAACCTACCTGGGGCATGGGAGTCTCTGTGAAACTGCTCCACGCAGATTTCTCAACTCTAGTGCCTTGCCACCCTCCCAAAGCCCTGCCTAGAAATTAAGCAAGCAGTTAAAAGCAATGAAGCCTGCTTGTCTGGGTTCAATGTTCAGCCTCTGATACTTACTAGCTAGGAGATCAGCAAATTATGTAACCTTTCTATGTTGAAACTTCTTCACTTGTGAGCTGGGAATATAGTATCTAATTCAATGGGTCTTGAGAAGTAAATACATCCCATGCACTTAGAATAGCCTCTGGCATATCAGAATCCCATATGTTTTGATAGTCACTGAAATGTAAGCTCCACGAGTGCAAGGGTCTCTATGTATTTGTTCAGTGCTCTTAGGACAGTGCATGGTGTGTACAGGAATTGAGTGAATGAATGTTGAAAGATTCAGGGCATGTTTTTTCTCTGTCTCAGGACTTTATTTTTTTATTTTTATTTTTTTAAGATTTTTATTTATTTATTTGACAGAGAGAGACACAGCGAGAGAGGGAACACAAGCAGGCGGAGTGGGAGAGGGAGAAGCAGGCCCCCCGCTGAGCAGGGAGCCCGATGCGAGGCTCAATCCCAGGACCTTGGGATCACCACCTGAGCCGAAGGCAGACGCTTAACGAGTGAGCCACCCAGGCGCCCCTGTCTCAGGACTTTAGAGCTCTCTGTTCTCCCCATGTTCTCTCTCTTTCCAGTCCTGGGAAATCTCTCTTGTCTTGGACAAATCTTTTTTTCTTTTGGGTTTCTGGCCAATATGTTGTTTCTGTGCTTTTTTGACCCACACGCTCCCCACCTCTGCTCCCAAAGCCAGGAAGACAAGCAGACAAGGCTTGCTCTCCTCTCAACCATAACCCCACCCCCCACCCCCCATGGAAGCAAAGAACAAACTTAATTGCCTGCTTCAATGGAAGGAGGAAAAAAAGAGGAAATACAGAAGAAGAGCAAAGGTTAAAAATCTCAAAATAGTACCCTATGCCAAGAGCTTTGACTCTTTCTTTTTAAAAGAAACTAATTTCAGTTGCCTGAATGAGTTCTAGGTTGTGCAAAATTATAGGGCTTTATCTTATAATCATTAAATGAAATGCAACTCACACCTGCTCACATGCCAATCAAATCTAACCATGTATGATTCACAGCCTCCTCACCACGTTGCCTTGCCGGTCAAAACAGAGCTTCCTCCTGGATCCCTTGGACGGGATAGGGCTGGCTTTTGGGTGGCCATGTCATATCAGTGAGCAATTTGCTTTCTTTGATAAAAGCTCTATTCTAGTGGTTGGGAGCACACACAGCCCACACACAAGCATACCACATACACTTTCTAAACAGAGGTGGGGCAAGCAGCATAATGGCAGTTTCCTGCCAAGTCAGACCTCAAGTAATATTCTCCTTCTCCACCCTTCCTCCCACCTAGTCCTCCATCTTCAGCCCTACGCAGAGCAGATAGTTACCAACCTCCTATTTATTTGCTAAAGCAGTCTGCGTTTCGTTGCCAAAAGACACACCCAGAAACATTGTTGGCCCATATCTAGTTATACCTGCCCTGCTGCTGGCTGGAAGCTGCCCCATCCTTTACTTTCGAGGAGAGCCCTAAAACTGGGACCCAAAGTTAGCTGGGCTTCTTCTGGGACAGCAGTACCAGGGCCTGCAATTTTTCACCAACATTTCTGATGCGACTGTTAAAACTCCATTTCAAAACAGACCTGACGTTGGTTTAGGGTTTTGTTTTAATTGAGATGTATTTTCTGGTTCTCTGTTTGTCCGGGTATGGCTCAGATTAGATTTTACTCTAATCTGTGCACTGCCTAGAGCTGAAGATGGTGAACTATCTTACTGGCAAGGACATTTCTCCTTCCGCCTAAATAGTATCCAGGGTTCACTATTACACCATACTCACAGAGTAAAGATCGATGAGGATTGGGAATGACATAATATGGAGTTAAGAGCCCTTGACTGAAGTCCAACTATCTGTATCCCAAATTATGGCCTCGTCACTATTTGCCCTTGGAAAAGTCAGTGATCTTGTCTGATCCAGTTTCCCCATCTGTGGGAGATATTTTTGAAATATTTTTCAGATCCTATAATTATCTTTGCCTGCATTAGCCTACTCATTGACTCCCTTTGGGAGGACAGATATCCTCTAGAACAATGGGTCAGCATCCAAGGCCAAAGCCACTTCTTATTAAAATTCATAGTGATGCAATAATTCTAAAAATCCCAAAATTTCTTCAGCTTGAAAGCAAACTTTGGAATAGGGTGACCAACTCATCTCAATTTGCCCAGGATATTCCCAGGTTTCAGCACTGAAAGTCCCACATCTTAGGAACCCACTCAGTCCCAGTCAAATCAGGGTAATTGGTCATTCTACTTGAAGGCCTGGACCTATTGCTTAATTATGAGACATAGTGTACAGATTATTGAAGGTAGAAGAAAAATACTGGTAAGAATGTGAGCTCCAGGAGGAGTGAGTACTCCAATCTTTATTAACAAACCACCCCAAAAGAATGGGAGCAATCATTTATTTTGCTCATAAATCTGAGCATTGAATGAACTCAGCCAGGTGTTTCCTGATCAAATTGTCCCTTGAGGTTGCAATCAGACAGTGGTTGAAACTGATATCATCTTGACACCTTCTTAACTAGCATGTTGGCACCTGGCCTGGCATACTTGAACAACTAACAGCTCAAGCTCCTCAGATCTCTCCCTCCCCCTCCCTCTCTTTCTCATCTCCCCACATACTCTCCCTGAATGGTGGCCTTGGGGTAGCTGGGCTTCTCACATGGTAGCTAAAAGCTCCCAGAGTGAGTCTCAAGAGAATCTGGCAGAAGGAGCACAGCATTTTCTAATCCAGCCTCTGTCCCACCACATCACTTCCGCCATGTTCTTTTCATCAAGGAAGACAGTCCACCCAGTTTCAAGGGAAGTGACATAGACTCCACCTCTTGATGAAAGAGTATCAGAGAATTTGCAGATATGTTTTTAAACTATCATAAGGAGGAAGAAGGACACTTGCTCCTTCTAGTCAGAGAATTTGCTAGAAAAAGAAGAGAGGTAGAGAAAGCCAATTGTCAGATGCATATGTGTTATGGATCACCACCACACCTCCCCGGACCATAACATCGTTGGGGCAGGTATCAGACAGGTCGAGGGTCAAGAAGGAAGTCAAAAGTGGAAGAGCTGCTGCCCCTTCCCATTGACAACTCTGAGAGGGCATCTCCACACAGAGCACCAACAATGAAAGACCACAGCAAAGTAAAAATGGCAGCATAGCCCAGTCAGGGAGTGAGAACACTTAATTACCCAGAGACTTCCTTGGCTGCCATATGGCACAGAAGAGCCCCAGGTTCCTGCTAGCCTCGTGAAGGATGTGAGATGATGTTCCTGCCGCTAAAGATGCCACAGAACAATGATGAGGTGACTCAGAAGTGCCTTAAGTTGGGAGTCACAGGTGCTCTCAAACCTCAGGGAGAAGGAACTGTGGCATCAGAGAAAATGGAAGTAGGGGTGAGTCTGCAGGAAAGACCTCCAGGCCGACTGAGCCCAAAGAGCAGACTAAGAGTTCTCCCAAGACATGTCACCTGACTGGATGCACAAGTACACGACAGGAGCTTGGCTCCTGTCAAGATGGAGGCAAGGGGAGCTAGAAAGCAGTACACGACTGGTGTGTGGACCCAAAGTCTCCCCCCCAGTGCGCACACACACACACACACACACACACGTTGTGAAGGCAATGGAGTTATCTGAAAGCAATGAATATACCACAAATGGGCAGGTTTAAATTTCTGGTCCCTTCTTACAGTCTCCACTCCTATTCAGGGTAGCAGCTGTGAGGAAAATCAGGTCAGTGATAGAGGGGAAAAAAAGCAATATTTCTTTTTGCACATCTAAGTTACAGTGTTAAACTTGTTCCTGAGCAGTACGAAAAATAGAAACCACTCTTTTGACTATCTCACTCCCTGCCCTGCAGTCACAATAGCTCCTTTCACCTACCTCTGACTTGCTAAGCCATTTCTTTTCTTGCGCCTCTGCACCTGTGGTTCCCTCTATCTGGAATGTTCTCTTAGCTGGCTTTGTGCCTTTCAGATTTCACCTTAAATGTCAACTTCTGAGTGAGGTCTTCATTTACTGTTCTACCAAAATGGATCTACTCCTGTTTTCCCCCATTCTCGATAGTGCTTTATTTTTTTCTGATAAATGTTTCCTCACCCTACCCACACTCTCCCCAACCTACTCCTCTCCAGACTTCCCCATCTCAGGAAATGATCCTACCCAATTACTCAAGCCAAAAACTTCAGTCCTTCTGATTACTCTCATTTGGCCTCACACCCATATCCAATCCAACCATAGTCCTAACAGTTCTGTCTCCAAAATATATCCTAAATGCAATCACTTGTCTCGCTCGTCTCTGCCACCACCCTATTCTAGGCCATTCCTTCTCGTCTGGCCTGACTGTACCAGTAGTCTCCTTGCTTCTGCTCTTGCTTCTCTACCATTCACTCCACATGATACACAATGAACTATTTTTAAAATGTAAACCAGATCCTGCAACTCCTTTGCTCAAACCTGCAACATCTCAAAAGTTGCCACTTAGGCCTGCAAGGCCTGTAGGGTCTCAACCCTCAAGTTCTCCGCCTACCAGCACATCTCCCTCCTTCTGAACTCATCTGCTTTCTGCTCTTTTGAAACTGCCAGGCACCTTCCTGCCTCAGGGCTTCAGCTCTTCCTCTACCTGTAACAATCTCTGCCACTGTCTTAACACAGATGGCTCCTTCTCATCATTCGGGCCTCAGCTTACAAGTGCCTCTTGGCAACAGCCCTCTCTGAGCCCCTCCCACCCCCATCAGAGAGCCGCTCTCCCAGGACTTCTTTTTCTCCAGTACTTGACACTGTGATGAAATTGGAAGTTTGCTTGTTTACTTTTTAATTCTCTAGTCCCTCCTTTGCAAGCACTTCTGTCAGCTCCCTGGGAGAGGGTCCCCATGTCCCCCAACATCCAGAACAGCATCTGGCTCATAGGAGCTCAGAATGTACTGAAGGAACAAATACACGAATGGGCAGTTTAAACTCCGCTTATTCTGCAACAAAGGAGTATTTTCTTCTGGTCTCGGTTTCCTCACCTGCAAAATGAGGTTGTTTAATAAGGTAATGTCCAGGGCACCGTTCAGCCAAACACCCAGGTTCTGTCTATAGTTGTATGTGCACCCTAACGGTTGGCTCTGCAAGGGCATCCTTTCTCTATAGAGTTGAAAGGACTTGCAGTCCTCTTTCTAAAGTACAAATTCATGTTTGCAAAAATAGAAGAAAACCTCACTAGATAAATAATAGAGTTAACACTTGCCAATAAGGTAAGGCAGGGCCAAGTAAAATGTAAGTTCCTCATGACAACAAATGATAGAATAAATTGCCTGTGCTCTGTCCCGGTCTATTTATATCTGGCACTTAGCTTTCCTTTGGAATTGGGCTCCTCTGGGCTGGAGCCCAAATTTAAGTAGATGCAAGAAAATATAGAATCAAGACTCTGTTGACTGCAAATGGTCTGTTGTGTCCCTACCTGGGGCAATATTCTTTATTGTCAGCAGCACTTGGTGGGATTCATTTTTCAAGTTCTTCTTGATAAACAAAACAAAACAAAACAAAACTATGAGGATGGAAGAGATACTCTTTTATTTTGGCAGGGTTCCCAGCTACATGACTGCAGCTTGGTACCTCTAGGCATATGGCTATAGGACCAAGGAATTCAAGTTCTCTCTCAAAGTACTTCTCTTTGAAGAACTATGAAGTGACATTAAACACTCTTTGAGCCTCAAAATAAGCACATTTCAAGCCAGTCCCTGTGGTGCATTTTTACCATATATAAACTCATCTAGGTTCCTAGGCTAAAGGCATGAAAGAATAAGTTTGGGGAAAAAGTAGAAGGTTGATTTTAAAAATACTAGCCAAAAAAAAAAAAAAAATTCTAAGATCCACATGAAAAATTTCCTTACTCTCTTCTGTACTTTCAGAATCAGACCCATCCTTCAAGGTTCATATCAGAAAACACCTCCCCTAAGAAATTTTTCCCAGCCTCTTGGACTACTTTAAAACCTCTTTCCTCTCAATTCCTGCACACTTTGCTTGGAATTAATCAATGTATTTGATTCAGAGATTATAGGAGGTTGTTTACATGCTCACCTCCTATGAGACAATGTGCCATTCACTGAACCATCCTACCCACTACCTAAGCACCTAGAAGGCACGGACTCCCTCTAGCTCGCCTGGAATATGCAGCAAGGCCTAAAGTCACACTCTCATTTATATGCTCAAAATACAGGTATTTCTAAGTTTTTTACCAGCATTTTTACTCACTATTTAGGTGTTTTTTTTTAAGTTTGTATTTTGAAATACTTGTAGTACCCTTCATCCAGCTTTCCCCAATGGTGACATCATATATGCAATATCAAAACAGGAAATCCACATTTGTACAATGCTGTTAACTAGACTACAGATTGTGTTCATTTTTTCACCAATTTTTACATGCACTCATTTGTGTGTGTTTGCGTTTCTATGCCCTATATGCATACGTAATCCCAAGCATATATATTTATGTAGCCCCCACCACAATCCAGACACCAGACTGCTCCACATCACAAAGGAACCCTCTCGTACACTCCATATATATTTACATCCTCTCCTAACACCTGTCCCTGTCCCATCGCAACCTCTAATCTGTTTTTCATCTCTATAGTTTTGTCATTTTGAGAATGTTATATAAATAAGATTATAAAGTATTAGTCTTTTGAGATTGACTTTTTTCACTGAGCATAATGCCCTTGAGAAACATCCAGGTTGTTGCCTGTATCAATAGTTTACTACTTTTGGGCGCCTGGGTGGCTCAGTTGGTTAAACGACTGCCTTCGGCTCAGGTCATGATCCTGGAGTCCCGGGATCGAGTCCCGCATCGGGCTCCCTGCTCGGCGGGGAGTCTGCTTCTCCCTCTGACCCTCCCCCCTCTCATGTGCTCTCTGTCTCTCTCATCCTCTCTCTCTCAAATAAATAAATAAAATCTTTAAAAAAAAATAGTTTACTACTTTTGATTGCTGAGTAGTATTCTACAGTATGAATGTACCAGAGTTTGGCTGTTTTCAGTTTGGAGTGCTTATAAACAAAGCTGCTATAAACATTCACGTACAGATATTTGTGTGAACATAAGTTTTCATTTCTCTGGCATAAATACCCAAGAGTGCAATCACCAGGTCATTATGGTAAGTGCATGTTTAGTTTTATAAGAAACTGCCAAACTATCCTTCCAGAGTGGCTATGCCATCCCCACACACCACATCTTTATCCATTCATCTCTCGATGGACATCTGGGCTCTTTCCATAGTTTGGCTATTGTGGAGACATTGCTGCTATAAACATTTGAGGTGCAGGTGTCCCTTCAAATCACTATGCTTGTATCCTTTGGATAAATACCTAGTAGTGCAATTGCTGGGTCGTAGGGTAGCTCTATTTTTAACTTTTTGAGGAAACTCCATACTGCTTTCTGGAGTGACTGTACCAGTTTCCTTTTGGAACTTTTTACAGCTTTACATCTTATATTTAAATCTATGACCCATTTTGGATTAATTTTTGTACAAGGTTATCGGGGGCAAGTCATGGTTTATTTTTTTGACTATGGATGTCCAATTGCTCCAGCACCATTTGTTGAAAAGTCTGTCTTTCCTCTATTGAATTACTTTGCCTCTTTGCCAAAAATCAGTTAGTAGTATATGCAAAAAAGAATTGAAAACAGATACTCAAATAAGTACATGCACATGTATATTCACCGCAGCATGATTCACAATGGCCGAAAGATGCAAACAGCCTAAATGTCTATCAATTGATGAACGGATAAACAAAATACGGTATATACATACAATGGAGTATTATTCAGCCGTAAAAAGAAATGAAGTACTGATACATGCTACAGAGTGGATGAACCTTGAAACCTTGAAATTTTTTCACCTTAAGTGAAAGATGCTAGACACAAAAGGTCACATATTGTGTGATTCCATATATACGAAATATCCTGAATAAGTGAATTCTCAGAGATGGGGCAGGGGGAAGGGAGAATGGGGAGCAAATACTAAACAGGTATGGGGTTTCCTTTTGGGGTGATAAAAGTGTTCTGGAACTAGACAGAGATGGTAGTTGCACAACATTGTGAATGCACTCAAAGTCACTTTAAAATGGCTAATTTTATGTTATGTGAGTTTGACCTCAATTTCTTAAAAAAATCATTTGAATGCATTTGTGTGGGTCTATTTATTACCCTCCAGCCTTGATTCCTGTTAGAGAATTAAAACCATGCTTTTCACATGCAGGGCCAACTACAGGTGAGCTGAATGAATGGACACACGCTCTTCACTAAGCTTTTTCCCCTCACTGTGCCTGAAGTTTTCCCCAGAGGCACAGATCCCTCTGCCCCCACATTTACAGGCCCCCCACTATTTCTCTCCCTATTATATGCAGGTGGAAGTTGACTTTGCTGACACAAATTATCATAGGGTCTCAAGAAACTAGAGTCAGTCGAAGTTGATTCATAGTATCACTTTTATCTTCTGCTTACCCAGCCAGTTATTTAGAAAAATCTCCAAGTATTAAATGTAATATTTGCATGTATTATTTAAAATTGTATGCATGATGGAAGTGGGGAAAGGAGAGTTTTTAATCTTTCTATTACTTTCTAGAGTTATTTAGAATGTGAATTACTAGCTTATCAAGATATATAGATTTTTACAGCTTTGCTTATTTCCAGGTTTTACACTAGTGAGAAAAGCTCCTGGTGGGCATTTCAGACACCCATAAGCTGTCCCCAAGCACTGTCGTGGAGTTCGAATTGTCCCCATGGAGCCATGGGACAGTCTAGCCCATCCACTTCCAGAAGGCTGGGTCTGTGACTGGCTTTCTGTACCTGCCAGGGTGGAGGCTTATCAGGTGGTACAGTCCCAGCTCATGCCTACAGTTTGCTGACTTTGCGGATCTGGTAATGAGCAGTGATTCTTGCTGCCTTGTCCTTCCTTTCAAATGCCACAGTGAGATGATAAAGAGAATCTACTCATGCCAAATCCTGCTTAAAGTCTTCCACTAACCCTTCACAATCAGGTTAGGCGTTTCTGCACATTTCTCCCCCTTCCATGGTAAATCCTACCTATGTTGCAATTCCCTGTTGACTTGTTTTTCTCCCTCATAAAACTAAAGACAGGTCATGCCAGGTGGTCAATAAATGTTTCTTAAATGAATACACTTACTAATTTATTATCTTATAATAAACTCCTATTATGTGCCAGGTACTGTTTTCTGTGAGGGGATATAGCCCTTTACGAGACAGGCAAAGCCCTTGCCTTCTTAGAGCTAATACTATAGTAAAATAAAGAGACAGATAATAAATAAGTACATGGATAAGTACATAATAAAGTTTCAGGCAGTGATAAATTATGTGAAGTAAAGCAAATCAGTGAATGAATGAAAACCTCAGAGCTAGAAATCAGGCTGTTCAGACTACGGCCACAGAAGACAATTGTACTGCTATGAATTCAAACTTGAAATTACATGGATTTATTTTTTTAATTTGTATACATCCTACAAATATTTGTTGTCTTCTAGAAGCCATCCATTGCTTTAGCTCTAGGATACCACAGGGAGCAGAAGAATTTTTATTAGGAATTTTTACTTCTGTTCTTGTGGACCTTACATGCAAGTGTCAGCAAGTAAATATATAACATCAGAGGCTGGTAAGTGCTTGGAGAAAAATAAAGCAAGAAAAAGGCAGAGAAATTCTTGGGTATGTGTGTGGGGGTGAGGGTAAATGGGATTTTAAATAATCAGAGAAGAACTCACAAAGAAAGTGGCATCAGAGCAGAAAACTGAAGGAGGTGAGGTAACGAGCCAAATGGATGTCTGCGAGACAGTCCAGACAGAGAGAATGGAAAGTGCAAAGATCCTGAGGCCAGGGTGAGGCCTCTAAACCTGAAACCTGCTCTTAATATGCAGTAGAAGTACAAGTTATACCTGAGAGTGAACTAGACTGAGAAGCAGACAGAGCTGGGTGTGAGACTCAGGGACCCCCACTTACTGGCTGTGTGGCTTTAACCAAGCCTCAATCTCCTTAGGTCTCCAATTCTTTGTACAATTGATGTCTACTGGAAAGTGTGCTCCTGCTACTCCAGCAGGATGACAGCCTCTATGAACTGTAAAGGATGACAAATGTCCATTTTAACTATCTTCTCATGTACTTTATCTCCTAAGACTGCCACGAAAGTTACCTGGATACTTTGATGATCTAGTTGTAATGATTTAGTTATAGGTTGAAGCAGCACCTGTTGTATCTAAATGCAACATAAAATGATAGAATTTTCAGCTTCTTATGGCATATTTGCATTATGTATTTCATTATTTAGATAATGTGACTTTGACATGTTTTTGATCTCAGTATTTCTTGAAGGAGTATTGTTTTTGATCACTAACAGTATCTAGACCTTCTATAACATTCAGGTTAAGTATTTTTAAAAACTGATACTTAGGTTTCTTGTTGCACTGTATATATATCCTTTGTCAAATTGATTTTGATTCCTGATTCTAGACATTGACCAGATTATCATCATAATTTTAAGATTTAACATTGAATTTAGCTATTCCTTAAGTGCTATGTGGAAAAGAGCCCCTACCATTTTTAGATAGTTTAGATAAATATAGCACAAAGGAAGTTTAAGTTCAAGGAAGCTGAGGTGTGAGCCTCTTGGAGTGTGGGACAGCCCTGACAGGGATACCTGTTTTTGTTGGTGGTGGTGGTGACTGGAATAAGCGGGAGTGTTCATTATGATCCCTCATTGGAGTTTTATACTATATGTTATTATATACATTATATGTATCACAATATAGTTACACAAAACTTATATATTATATACACTATATGTATACACAGTATAGTTACACAAAATAGTTACACAAAGCTAGTTACACAATATAGTTACACAAAGCTCCATTTGTGCTATGGGTAATAAAAGGGATTTTTAAGTGTAATTTTGTACTCTATGAGTTCTTCAGGAAACAAAGCAGACATATATAAAGAGACAAATCACAACATGTGACAAGTGACAAATGGGTGGCACAGACAATAAAGGTAGAGGAACTTCAGAGGAAGTTTACCAAATTGGACAATCAGGCAAGGCTTTGCAGAGGGGTTGGGACTTGAATTATGGAAATATGACTCAAAAATGCAGAAGAGGAGGAAGACATTTCTAAAAAGGCATGACAAAGGCCCAGAGGTGGTACCCATGGGCGATGTTTGAGAGACACTGAACAAAACAATGTAACTGGAACAGAGGGCATTTGAAGCAGAGGCTTCATACAGGAATGTACTGGGAAGAAAGGGTGCATGGAAAAGCCTGTTAGGAGAAAATGTGGAAGGCCTTGAATGATTTGCTCACTGATACAAACACTGTTGGTAGGAGTAGTAAATTGACACAACTTGCTAGGGGGCAGGTCAGCAATACTTCTCAAAATGCATATTCCTTTTGACTTAGCAATCTTACTCCTAGGAATTTATTTTTAAAAATTCATTCTATTTCTAGGAACTTTTTTTTTTTAAGGTTTTGTTTATTTATTTATTTGAGAGAGAGAGCATGCACAAGCAGGCAGAGCAGGCAGAGGGAGAGGGAGAAGCAGACTCCCAGCTGAGCAGGGAGCCTGACATGGGGCTCGATGCCAGGATCATGACCTGAGCTGAAGGCAGACGCTTAACCGACTGAGCCACCCAGGTGCCCCTCTAGGAACTTATTTTAAGTAATTTATTTATATAAGAATCTAATTGATGTAATCAGAGAAGATCTCAGAAATTTGTGTAAAAGGATGTTTACTCTAGTGTTATTTATAATAGGAAAATAAAATTAACTGTCCCATACACCAAACTGGTAATAAGTAATAGCATCTCCACATATGGAATCCCCAGTGCAACCATGGAAGCATATTTTTCAGCATTACTAAGGACATGGAAAGACAATGTAAACATGAAGTGAAGAAAGCAAATCACAACACCTAAAACTAATGTAATATTGTGTGTTGACTATAATTCAATTTAAAAAATATCTATCTATGGAATAGCTCCATCACAAGAAGTTATTTCAATAGAACCATGCAATCTGTGATCTTTTTAGATAGTTTTTTTCACTCAAGATAATATCCTTGAGGGTTTATGCAAGTTATTGTATATATTAATAGTTTGTTCATTTTTGATGCTAAGTAGAATTCCATGGTATGAATATATCGTGTTTATTTAACCATTCACCCATTGATGAAGATGAGGTTTCTTTCCAGTTTTTGACTATTACAAATAAAGCTACTATGAACTTTTAAAAAAAGAAAAGAAAGTAAACCACAAAAAGTCTTTATACAATATGAATCTGTAGGGGTAGAAATCTTTTCCCTTTTACCCCTCTAGATTCTTCAGCTGGCCTAATAATTAAATTGACATAAGACAGATTAACAGGAGGAAACAAATTTAATTTCATACACACAGGAGCCCTATAAAAAATATGAGACTCCAAGAAGGAAACAAAGCAAGCAGCTTTTATACCTTTCAGACAAGGAAATAATAAATTTGTGAAGAATTGACAAGATAAAGGGGTTTGGGCTTGGGGTAGTAAATTAATGAAGAAGTAACATGTTTTGTTTATATAGCCTTCTTTATCCTAAATTCCCTATCTCCAATGATAAGGATGCCTTCTACCCTTCTGGTAAAGGAAGAGAACATTTCACATAGGAGATTTATTTTCTGCTTTCAGGGAAACAGAGGAAGGTCAGAGTATTCTTCTTGTTCTGGCTGTTTCTTAGGTAACTTTGATTCAAAATAATCAATACTCCAAAGTGGCATATTTTGGGGCGGCGTATTCTGCTCTCCTGCTCCACCTTTAAAACTTCCAAGAAGTTTCACAATTCAGAAGCTGATTGGCAGATTGCTCCATTATCTCACTGAACTGGTCTCTTAGTCTTTGAAAATAGGTCGGTTCAGTTAAACAGTTGTGTCTCATTTCACGGGGCAGTGTTGTAGGTAGGCTCCCAAAGTTAGGCCTATACGGTGTGCGTATTTGCATGAGGTATTTAATAGGAGACGTTTCTTTGGAAATAAGATAAAAACAATGATTAATGATTGGAGCAGACAATAATCCCAGTTTCTGAGTTCTGAAGGCAGCTAGTCAAAAAGATTTTTAGATGTCAGACTCAAAACATCTTCGGATGGAGTAAGGGCAGGCACTCTGTCCTTACTCTGACAGTGGCACTCTGACAGATTTTCCTGGTTTGCAGTTTGAATATCTCTGGTGATCTTTCTGAAAAGATCACACAGCAACAGTCATAAAGATTATCCATACATGAGCTATTATGGTGATTTCTCTGAAGTTTATATCAAGTCCAATTTTAGCATTCCGGGCTTTGGGAAAAGGGCAGTTTTAGTTCTCAATGATTACAAGGCAAAAGGGTGGGAGAAATTTGGAAATGTTGGTTTAGAGAGTTGTAGCTACATATTGGAGGAAACTAGACACATTCAGGATCCAGTCCAGTTTATAGGTAGACAACAAAACTTCAAAGACAATTAATAGGACTAGAATCTGATATCCACAAGTGTGTACTACAGTTTACCATTGAAAGATCATTTTTCTCTCTATAGGTAACCCTATTTCTATCAGAGATAATCAAATCAAGATTAATTTGTTTGCAAATAAGTCTAGTGTTAATAACTTTGGTCTGATTATTTACATAAGTGCAGCAAGACTAGTTAGACTCTTTTAAAGTCTGTTTTGCTGGAACTTTTCATAAGGAATCTTATGAAATGACAGAAGACTTTACAAAGGCCATAGTGAAAGATCTGATGGGAATTCTTTATGAAGCAATCAACAAGGAAATTTGGTTAATCTGTGACACACAACATTTTAAGGTGATAAATGCATTTATGACTAGTAACATTATAGATCAGATTTTTAGGAATTTTATACAATTTCTCAAACACATATTAACAATATATATTCACACAAATACAACCCAAAAAAGGTTTAGCATCACTTCTGATTTAATAATGCTTTCCCATGTAATTTAACATATCAAATAAACCTAATTAGTTTTTCATCCCTTTTTACAAGGAGAGAGAATAAATCTTTCAAGATGGTCCAGGGACCCTCTACAAAATCCCAAAGTTAGTTCAAGGCTGAAAAGACTTCATTTAGAATTTGATTTGGGGGGACATTTGTCAAAAATATTAATAGGTTTTAAAAACTTGATTAATAAATCACAGATTACTGTCAAACAATACTTAGTTATCCACTTAATGAAAGTGACAACCAAAAACTTTGCAGGAAAATACAGAAAGTTACACAGTAGAAAAAAAAATTTTGTTCTTTTAATAGAGAAGACTATCTTCTTAAGTAGTCAAAGACCTGATCAAGGGAACATGAAGCACAGGAAATTATTTTGACAAAACACAAAATCTTTGCCTTCTAGGCAAATTACTCAAAAGGTCAAGAAAAACCTTCCACAATTTTATCAAGAGGAGACTAATAGTCCAAGAAAACCATCCTTTTAGCAGATGAAAGAAAATTAAGTTTTTGTTTCCATAAATACCTTATTTTAAAAAATGCTTATAATAAATTTATACTATTTTAGCTAGCATGACCACACAAGAAAAATTCTTTCTCTACTTCTCTCTCTCTCTCAAATGATCAGCATTATATTATTTTTCCCTTAACAAAAATACATCTCCATATCTCATACTTTTTCTGAGCCCAAACACATCTTACTTTGCTTGCATAGTGTTGTTTCCTTTACTATGTCGTATATTAATTAGAATTCTTAACTGTTAAAAACCTTAATTTCTAGTATGCAATTGTGAACTGTTATACCCGTATTCTATAGATTGGTAAACCCATTAATGCACTTCATAACCTCTAGAAACGTATGTTTTCTTACAGTACAATTTTTTTAATGTGGCACAAGACATGTTGACTGACAGATCCAAATATGTTTAGTTTCTCTGCAATAAGAAGTCAAAAGTTGATAAACCTATGTTCAATAATTAATGTTTCTATATTTTATCTTACTTGAAAATGACCTAGATATTCAAGGAATTTCCATCATTTAACTTAACTTAGCAAACCTCTGAAGGCAAAAGTTACCACAGAGATTTGGGAAACTTTAAGTAGACATATCATAAAAAATAATTATCATTGAAAAATTCACTTAAAAATTTTTATCTTGCTTGCATTTATTTAATTCACTTGTTCCTTTTTTTTTTTTTTAAGATTTTATTTATTTATTTGAAAGAGCGTGCACGTGAGCAGGGAAAGGAGCAGAGGGAGACAGAGAATCCCAAGCAGACTGTGCACTGAGTATGGAGGCCCACCTGGGGCTTGATCTCATGACCCCAAGATCATGACCTGAGCCAAAATCAAGAGTCCAACACTCAACCGACTGAGCCACCCAGGTGCCCCTATTTCATTTGTTCTTAATAATCGTATTAGATTACTCAAAATTTCATGAGATATTAAAGCAGCTAGCCATTATCTTAAGTTATTTTTCCTGCTGACAAATTTTATAACAGAGATAATATGAACTTATTTGACTTTTAGTAAACCTAGGTAGAATGCCATTAACTGTTTTTAAATGCCAATAACTCTAAAGACATTCCTATTTTGATTAAACCAACTAACTTAAACTAGCCTTTATTTACTAAAGGTTATCCTAGATGACATGAACTTGAAAGCACTTGGGTTGACTTCTATTATACTTCTGAGAGTTTTGAAATATTTAATTTGATAAGTGCTCATCTTTCTTTAAGCCAATTTAATAGGGCTTTACTACAAATTAATTTTGGAAATACCATTTGGAGGTAGGAAAAATAAATCACACACTTATACATAGATAAACATACATAAACACACAGGCAGATATAAACTGAGACCTTAGAGCTTTCATTCTAAAATGTTAGCCATGAATCAAGTACAATAATATAAAACTCATGAGTTTACAAGTAACAGTTGGATCCAAATTGTGTTTCTGGCAGTTGGAATAAGTTAAGTTTACCCACTCATATGGCTAAATTTTTTACTATTTGTGGAGAAGACTTTTAAGATTTGTATTTGCCTTTGACAAATAATCTTATGAAAGCTGTAGACTAGAGTTTGAGCAAGAGAGATGTCAGAGCAGATTGTATTTTTAAAAGCCTCCCCCACACACTTTTTTTCCTTCAGTTTCTCGTGATTGTGGACAGTATTTTAGTTATCTCCTATGGTGTTTATATTTCAAAGACATGGTAAGACTTACACCGCAAGGGACAGAGAAAGAATGCAAGTTTTTACCTGAAGTCTAAGGTAATTACTATTTAAATTTTTCCCTTTTTTTTTAAGAGCAGGACAAATGTGTTTCCAAGGGCCTGATTTTTTACAACATTTGAAAATGTCTGGAGGCAAATAGGAAAGGCTTTCTGCGGACTTTAAGTTGTTATCAGAGTTATGCTTTTGTTTCTTTAAAGATTCAAGTTGCAAATGAAGAATTGTCCATTTCAACTCCTTTATTTTCTCCTGCATTCCTGATAGCTTTCTTCAAAGAACTGGGTAGCTTCTCCCATTATAATGCTTAGAGGTTGACTAGCCCACCCAATCACACTATTTTGAATTTGCCTTTTCACATCAGGAAGAAATTTTCCTACCAAGGCAGAAACTAGAAGATTTCTATGTTCTGGAGCTTCAGTGCAGTATGCCTTTGAAAAATCTGTATAAAGCATTCAACAAAGGCCTTTGGATGCTCTCCTTCGTTCTGAATGTACAATTCAAACTCAAACCAGTTCACCTTAGGGGGGAAAGTTCTATGGCAGCTTCTATCAGCCCCTGAACATCAGCCTCCAGCTGTTCTATTTCCTGATCATTTGTAGGAGGGCCTGAGAGAAATTCTAGTCATGTGTTTCCTCTTTGAGAGAGGGTTTTCTCCAGGGGGCCATCTGATCTGTCTGCTAACCACAGTATAATCAAGGGTGGGAAGAACATCCTTGCAGCTAATCAAGGTCCTTGTGAGTGGGGTTGTAAATGGCCACTAATCTTTTTTTTTTTTTTTAAGATTTACCTATTTATATCAGAGAGAGAGCAAGAGAGTGAGCACATGTGTAAGATGGGGGGAGGGGCAGAGGGAGAGGGAAGGCAGTCTTCCCACTGAGCCAGAGCAGATGTGGGACTCCATCCTACAAGCCTGAGATCATGCATGACCTGAGCCAAAACCAAGAGTCTGATGCTCAACCAACTGAGCCACCCAGGTGCCCCTAGCCACTAATCTAATTCCTCTCTAAACTTGGTAGTATCTTCTGAAATTGGAGGTAAAAGGGCTTTATAGTTTAAAAGATCTGTTGCTTTCCAGAGGACATGAATTCTTCAGGTGGGGCTGGAGGGTTCCGGATTACATCTGCAAACGATATTGCACAGAAAGGCCTAAGACTGGCAGAGCCTGATTATAGAGACCTGGAAAGTAGGAGCAGTTTGAAGGGACAGCAAAACAAGTCTGCTAAATTTACTTCCTGTTGCTACTGCTAAATACACTTCCTGGCTTTCAACATTTACATGAGTAACCTGTAGAGCCTGGGCCTAGAGATTAGGCTGGAGTGCCATCTGTAAATCTTGTAGGGAAAGGGAAGTTAAAACAGGCAGCTAGGTGTTTAAGGGATTTTCTGGGGCAGGAGGAAGAGTTTGGGGAGCTAAGGGAATTTGCTGAGGAAATGGGGCTAGATTTTCAGAAGGGGAATTTATGTTGAATGTGGATTTTAATTTTTTTCTAAGTCTAATATCTGTTCTTTCATCTTGTTAGTCCCAAAGGCTAGCCATTATATGCCTTTGAATCCACTTTTTAATTTGATCTTTCCATAGGTACCAAAATGACAACTGTTCAGAATGAGAGCTCTCTTAAATATTTTTCAAATACAGAAGGTTTTCCAATTCAAAGGACCCATCATTGATAAGTAGGATCTTATATTAATCTCAATAATGACTCAAGCCAAGAACCCTTTTATGGCACACAAGACGTAAATGGTGTCCCAAAAGAGAGTACAAAAGATGCAGCGCCAGAAAGTTCAGAAAGTTCACTCCCGGTTACCCTATAAAAGCAAAGACTCACGGTCACAGGCAGTGAGAATGGTGTAATGAAAATGGTGTCTCCAGTTTCCCATGAGAACATGAGATGCCTCCAGGTACAGACCTAGGCAGGTGCTCTTGAATGGGACTTTTCCAGCGCCATCAAGACAATAAAGGTTGAGACAATAAAGGTGCTTTATGGGCTGGAAAGTTTTGCAACAAACTCCCCTAAGAACTGGCACAGCCAGACAAAGAAAGTGCTGTTTGTAACTGCGTTTTTTAGAACCCTCATCTATTCAACTGGCCACCAAATGCAAGCTGGTGTGTACATCTTCTGGCTGGCAGAAATCTGAGAGAATATTCTCACTAGTTACAAAGCTAAGCTCTCAAGACATAGAACAAGACAAAAGAAAAACTTCATCCAGTTTTTACACAGGGGACCCACAGCAAAGTTTCTCTAAGTAGATGCTGGTCTGTTGAGAACCGTGAACTCACCGGTCTGTGAGGCTGGCTCAAACAATACGTTTATAGGACCCATGCCTGTGTTCTTTTCTACAGTAATTCTTTTTTTATGACAAATGACACAAAAGACAGAGACAAAAGAAAACGATGACGGTCTCTGGGAGGAAAGCGATCAATAGAAAACAAGAGTACTCATAACAAACCTTTACTAGAGTTGCTCTACCCAAGGGACTAGTGCACACAAATATTCTCTCCTGCTAATCTAAATTTAGAAAAAGAACTCTCACCACTGCTTCCAGCAGACCTTGCAGGCAGAGAACTGGGAGATGGACACGGTAAGAATTCTTACCTTCTGTGGGCTCCTGTCAGAGGTCCCAGGATCTCTGAGCTGCTGCAGCCAGTGGAGAGCTCCACACTGGGCACCAGAACTGCAGAGGTGAAAACCTTTTTCCTTCTTCCCTTCTAGGTTCTTTGGCTGGCCTAATAATTAAATTGACATAAGACCAGTTAACAGGAGAAAAACAAATTTGATTTTGTACAGATGAGAGCCCCATAAAAAATATGAGACTCAAAGAGGTGACCAAAGCAGGCAGCTTTATACCTTTCAGACAAGGAAACAATAACTGTAAAGAATTGACAAAATAAAGGGGTTTGGGCTTGGGGTATTAAATTAGTGAAGAAGTAACAAGTTTTGTTAATATAGTCTTCTTGGCCCTAAATTCCCACTCTTTAGTGATAAGAGTGCCCTCTACCCTTTTGCTGCAAGGGAGAGTACCTTTCACATGGGAGATTTATTTCCTGCTTTCAGGGGGACAAGGAGGATCAGAGTGTCCTTCTTGCACCAGCTGTCTTTGAAATAACTCTAATTCAAAATAATCAATATGCCAAAGGGGCATTTTTGGGAGTAGCATATTCTGCTCTCCTTCAATTCCAGTTTCTTAAAGATTATACAAGATTGTCAAGGAATACACCAAAATGTTAGCAGGGGTTATGGCTGATTTTTTATTTTTTATTTTTACTTTTTTGGAAAGAATCGATACTTACCTGTCTTGTGCTCCATCCACTCAGGGCCAAATCTGATAAACCGTGATAATGGGGTCAAGGGTGCTCAGTGCAGTATGGATGCTTATGAAAGAGAGTTCTTTCACACAACAGAGCCCACCTGAAACCAATGCCTGGAGTCCAAGACACAGTGAAAGGCCAGCAATGCAAACATTTGGATAGAAGGTAAGCTCTCACTTTCTCTGATCACACCAAGTAAGAACAGGGGCTTTAGTTAATGTTCACTTGGGTGCCAGGCTATGTGTTAGTGTTTTTCATAGACGGTCTCATTTAAATCTCCAATACTCCCGGGGTGCCTGGGTGGCTCAGTTGGATAAGCATCTGTCTTCAGCTCAGGTCATGATCTCTGGGCCCTGGGATGGAGCCCTGTGTCAGGCTTTCTGCTCAGCAGGGAGTCTGCCTCTCCCTCTGGCCCTCCCTCCACCCCTCTCATGCTCTCTCTCTAAAATAAATAAAAACTTCTAAATAAATAAATAAATAAAGCTCTAATACTCCTATGAGTTAGGTACCCATATTATTCTCATTTTATATATGGAGAAACTGAGGCACAGAGTGGTAAAATAACTTCCCACAACACAACTAACAAGAGATGGAGCCAGGATCCAAATGTACACAATGATTCTAGAGTCCACATTGACTATGACACTCTCCCGCCCATTTAAGGGAAGACAGGGGGAAAAAATATCCATTGTATACATCTCATCCTAGAGCCACCTGCTAAAATGTCCTTGATGGAGAATTAGGCAGCATACTACCTAGTGGGAAAATTCTGGATGGGGCCTGTAGGAGCCGTCTGGTACTGGGCCTGGCACTTACTAGCTTTGTAACTTTGGACAAGTCATAAGCCCTCCAAGCTTTGACTTCCTCATGCATAAAAGGGAAATAAAATGACCTGCCCTGTAGGCCTTTAAGGATAGCTGTGAATAGCTGTGGGAAAAAAAACACAAAATTTTTGTGGAAACTGTCAAGTGCCATACAAGTGAGAACTATTATTAGTCATAATACAAACATGGAACTCTGAGAGTATTAAGAGTGGACACCAGATTGCTCTGAGAAGCTCCCAAAGGGTTATTCTCAAAGGAGTATATCATAGTATCCCACAGACATTCGCTCCAGCCGCGGCCTGACTGTAGTGGTGTGTCATATGGAACAGACACCTGATTTGCAGCACAGGACAACACACGATATGGAAACACCTACCTGTGAGTAATGGACACTGAGGTGAGCTGAACAGCAGCATTCACGCAACCCAACTCCTGGCCTGGAAAGCCATTCAGAGAACTGACTCTGATATTCTGACAGTGAGGTCTATCTTGGCTCATAAGGAAGATCGTAATAGGTTAATAATGGTGCCCACCACATTCCAGGCCCTGCCTATGCTAGGCCCCTCATGAACATCTTCTCAAAGACTCACAGCATACCTACTATTATCCCCATTTTGCAGTTAGGAAAACTGAGGCTCAGAGAGGTTAAGGGGCTTGCCCACCAGATAGCTAAGAGATAATGAGAAAATTAAGGGATGAAGACACAATTTTATTAATCCATTTCTGTTCTGATAAGGTTATCTAAAATCTTCTTTGGTTTAGTCCCTCCAAGATGAAGATAATTAATAAATCATATTATTTCCTAGGTTCCTGTGGACATGTTAGATAAGTAAAACTTATATTGATCAAAAATATGACCAAAAATGCTTTGTCACTTCCCTCAGAAAAAGATGTGGTCTACTTTGCCACCCTCTGGAAACTGGCCTGTGACTGCTCTGACCAAGAGAGCATGCTGGAAGAGACTCTCCCAGTTTCAGGTCCAGCCTATAAATGGCCTGGCAGCTTCCACCTCTCCCTCTGGAATCCAGTGGAGAAGCCCACCTGGAGCAGAACAAAGGCCCCAGCCAACAGCCAGCCCAACCTGCCCGTCATGTGAGAGTTACAGAGGCACTAGATCCTCCAGCCCAGTCTAGCTACCCCAGCCAGGTAACGTCACGTGGACTGAGACAAATTGTCCCCAAGTGGCAAAACTGTATACAAATGAAGGACTGTTACTGTTTTAAGTGACTGGATTTTAAGTTTTGAGAACATGTTACATAGCAATGAATATCTTAAGATTGACTTAATAATTTTACTTCTAGAAACTTATCTTCAGGCACTAATCCGGAATGCAGACAAAGGCTTATATTCCAAACATTTCTTTTTTACTTTCTTTTTTTATATATATTTTTTATTTATTATTATGTTATGTTAATGACCATACATTACATCATTAGTTTTTAATGTAGTGTTCTATGATTCATTGTTTCCGTATAACACCCAGTGCTCCATTCAGTATGTGCCCTCTTTAATACCCATCACCAGGCTAACCCATCCCCCCAACCCCCTCCCCTCTAGAACCCTCAGTTTTTTTCTCAGAGTCCATAGTCTCTCATGGTTCGTCTCCCCCTCCAATTTCCCCCCCTTCATTCTTCCCCTCATGCCATCTTCTTCTTTTTTTTTTTTTAACATTTAATGTATTATTTGTTTCAGAGGTACTGGTCTGTGATTCAACAGTCTTACACAATTCACAGCACTCACCATAGCACATACCCTCCCCAGTGTCTATCACCCAGCCACCCCATCCCTCCAACCCCCACCACTCCAGTAACCCTCAGTTTGTTTCCTGAGATTAAGAATTCCTCATTACAGTGAGGTCATATGATACATGTCCTTCTCTGATTGACTTATTTCGCTCAGCATAACACCCTCCAGTTCCATCCATGTCGTTGCAACTGGCAAGCTTTCATTCCTTTTGATGGCTGCATAATATTCCATTGTATGTATATACCACATCTTCTTTATCCATTCATCTGTCAATGGACATCTTGGCTCTTTCCATAGTTTGGCTATTGTGGACATTGCTGCTATAAACATCAGGGTGCACGTACCCCTTCGGATCCCTACATTTGTATCTTTGGGGTAAATACCCAGTAGTTCAATTGCTGGATCATAGGGTAACTCTATTTTCAACTTTTTGAGGAACCGCCGTACTGTTTTCCAGAGTGGCTGCACCAGCTTGCATTCCCACCAACAATGTAGGAGGGTTCCCCTTTCTCCGCAACCCCGCCAACATCTGTCATTTCCTGACTTGTTAATTTTAGCCATTCTGACTGGTGTGAGGTGGTATCTTATTGAGGTTTTGATTTGGATTTCCCTGATGCCGAGTGATGTCGAGCACTTTTTCATGGGTCTGTTGGCCATTTGGATGTCTTCTTTGGAAAAATGTCTGTTCATGTCTTCTGCCCATTTCTTGATTGGATTCTTTGTTCTTTGGGTGTTGAGTTTGATGAGTTCTTTATAGATTTTGGATACTAGCCCTTAATCTGATATGCCATTTGCAAATATCTTCTCCCATTCTGTAGGTTGTCTTTTGGTTTTGTTGACTGTTTCCTTTGATGTGCAAAGGACATTTCACCTTGATGAAGTCCCAATAGTTGATTTTTGCCCTTGCTTCCCTTGCCTTTGGCGATGTGTCTAGGAAGAAGTTGCTGGGGCTGAGGTCGAAGAGGTTGCTTCCTGTGTTCTCCTCAAGGATTTTGTTGGATTCCTGTCTCACATTTAGGTCTTTCATCCATTTGGAGTCTATTTTTGTGCGTGGTATAAGGAAATGGTCCAGTTTCATTCTTCTGCATGTGGCTGTCCTATTTTCCCAACACCATTTGTTGAAGAGACTGTCTTTTTTCCATTGGAGATTCTTTCCTGCTTTGTCGAAGATTACTTGACCATAGAGTTGAGGGTCCATTTCTGGGCTCTCTTATTCTGTTCCATTGATCTCTGGGTCTGCTTTTATGCCAGTACCATACTGTCTTGATGATTACAGCTTTGTAATAGAGCTTGGATTCTGGAATTGTGATGCCACCAGCTGTGCTTTTCTTTTTCAACCTTCCTCTGGCTATGCGGGGTCTTTTCTGGTTCCATACAAATTGTAGGATTATTTGTTCCATTTCCTTGAAAAAAGTGGATGGTATTTTTTTCTTTTTAAATTTTATTTATTTGAGAGAGAGGATGAGAGGAGAGAGAGAGCACATGAGAGGGGGGAGGGTCAGAGGGAGAAGCAGACTCCCCGCTGAGCAGGGAGCCCGATGCGGGACTCGATCCCGGGACTCCAGGATCATGACCTGAGCCGAAGGCAGTTGCTCAATCAACTGAGCCACCCAGGCGCCCCAGTGGATGGTATTTTGATAGGGATTGCATTGAATGTGTAGATTGCTCTAGGTAGCATTGACATCTTCACAATATTTGTTCTTCCAATCCATGAGCATGGAAGGTTTTTCCATTTCTTTGTGTCCTCCTCAATTTCTTTCATGAGTATTTTATAGTTTTCTGAGTACAGATCCTTTGCCTCTTTGGTTGGATTTATTCCTAGGTATCTTATGGTTTTGGGTGCAATTGTAAATGGGATCGACTCCTTAATTTCTCTTTCTTCTGTCTTGTTGTTGGTGTATAGGAATGCCACTGATTTCTGTGCATTGATTTTATATCCTGCCACTTTACTGAATTCCTGTATGAGTTCTAGCAGTTTTGGGGTGGAGTATCACGTTGATTGATTTGTGGATGTTGAACCAACCTTGCAGCCCAGGGATAAATCCCACTTGGTTGTGGTGAATAATCCTTTTAATGTACTGTTGGATCCTATTGGCTAGTATTTTGGTGAGAATTTTTGCATCCATGTTCATCAGGGATATTGGTCTGTAATTCTCCTTTTTGATGGGGTCTTTGTCTGGTTTTGGGATCAAGGTAATGCTGGCCTCATAAAATGAGTTTGGAAGTTTTCCTTCCATTGCTATTTTTTGGAACAGTTTCAGAAGAATAGGTATTAATTCTTCTTGAAATGTTTGGTAGAATTCCCCTGGGAAGCCATCTGGCCCTGGGCTCTTGTTTGTTGGGAGATTTTTGATGACTGCTTCAATTTCCTTAGTGGTTATAGGTCTGTTCAGGTTTTCTGTTTCTTCCTGGTTCAGTTTTGGTAGTTGATACATCTCTAGGAATGCTTCCATTTCTTCCAGATTATCTCATTTGCTGGCATATAGTTGCTCATAATATGTTCTTATAATTGTTTGTATTTCTTTGGTGTTGGTTGTGATCTCTCTTCTTTCATTCATGATTTTCTTTATTTGGGTCATTTCTCTTTTCTTTTTATAAGTCTGGCCAGGAGTTTATCAATCTTATTAATTCTTTCAAAGAACCAGCTCCTAGTTTCGTTGATCTGTTCTACTGTTCTTTTGGTTTCTATTTCATTGATTTGTGCTCTGATCTTTATTATTTCTCTTCTCCTGCTGGGTTTAGGCTTTATTTGCTGTTCTTTCTCCAACTCCTTTAGGTGTAGGGTTAGGTTGTGTATTGGAGACCTTTCTTGTTTCTTGAGAAAGGCTTGTATTGCTATATACTTTCTTCTTAGGACCGCCTTTGCTGCATCCCAAAGATTTTGAACAGTTGTGTTTTCATTTTCATTGGTTTCCATGAATTTTTTAAATTCTTTCATTTCCTGGTTGACCCATTCATTCTTTAGTAGGATGCTCTTTAGCCTCCATGTATTTGAGTTCTTTCCGACTTTCCTCTTGTGATTGAGTTCTAGTTTCAAAGCATTGTGGTCTGAAAATAGGCAGGGAATGATCCCAATCTTTTGGTACCGGTTGAGACCTGATTTGTGACCTAAGATGTGATCTATTCTGGAGAATGTTCCATGGGCACTTGAGAAGAATGTGTATTCTGTTGCTTTGGGATGGAATGTTCTGAATATATCTGTGAAGTCCATTTGGTCCAGTGTGTCATTGAAAGTCTTCATTTCCTTGTTGATCTTTTGCTTAGATGATCTGTCCATTTCAGTGAGGGGGGTGTTAAAGTCCCCCACTATTATTGCACTGTTGTCGATTTGTTTCTTTGTTTTTGTTATTAATTGGCTTATACAATTGGCTCCTCCCATGTTAGGAGCATAGGTATTTACAATTGTTAGATCGTCTGGTTGGATAGACCCTTTAAGCAGGATATAATATCCTTCCTCATCTCTTATTACAGTCTTTGGTTTAAAATCTAATTTGTCTGATAGAAGAATAGCCACCCCAGCTTTCTTTTGGTGTCCATTAGCATGGTAAATGGTTTTCCACCCCCTCACTTTCAATCTGGGGGTGTCTTTGGGTCTAAAATGAGTCTCTTGCAGACAGCATATCAATGGGTCTTATTTTTTTATCCAATCTGATAGCCTGTGTCTTTTGATTGGGGCATTGAGCCCATTTACATTCAGGGTAACTAATGAAAGATATGAATTCAGTGCCATTGTATTGCCTGTAAGGTGACTGTTACTGTATATTGTCCGTATTCCTTTCTGGTCTATGTTACTTTTAGGCTCTCTCTTTGCTTAGAGGACCCCTTTCAATATTTCTTGTAGGGCTGGTTTCGTGTTTGCAAATTCCTTTAGTTTTTCTTTGTCCTGGAAGCTTTTTATCTCTCCTTCTATTTTCAATGACAGCCTAGCTGGATATAGTATTCTTGGCTGCATATTTTTCTCGTTTAGTGCTCTGAATATATCATGCCAGTCCTTTCCGGCCTGCCAGGTCTCTGTGGATAGGTCTGTTGCCAGTCTAATGTTTCTACCATTGTAGGTTACATATCTCTTCTCCCGAGCTGCTTTCAGGATTTTCTCTTTGTCTCTGAGACTTGTAAGTTTTACTATTAGATGTCAGGGTGTTGACCTATTTTTATTGATTTTGAGGGGAGTTCTCTGTGCCTCCTGGATTTTGATGCCTGTTTCCTTCCCCAAATTAGGGAAGTTCTCTGCTATAATTTGCTCCAATATACCTTCTGTCCCTCTCTTTCTTCTTCTTCTGGGATCCCAATTATTCTAATGTTGTTTTGTCTTATGGTATCACTTATCTCTCAAATTCTGCCCTCGTGACCCAGTAGTTGTTTATCTCTCTTTTTCTCAGCTTCTTTATTTTCCATCATTTGGTCTTCTATACCACTAATTCTCTCTTCTGCCTCATTTATCCTAGCAGTTAGAGCTTCCATTTTTGATTGTGCCTCATTAATAGCCTTTTTGATTTCAACTTGGTTAGATTTTAGTTCTTTTATTTCTCCAGAAAGGGCTTCTCTAGTATCTTCTATGCTTTTTTCAAGCCCAGCTAGTATCTTTATAATCATCATTCTGAACTCTAGTTCCGACATCTTACTGATGTCCGTATTGATTAGGTCCCTGGCAGTCGGTACTGCCTCTTGTTCTTTTTTTTGAGGTGACTTTTCCCATCTTGTCATTTTGTCCAGAAGAGAATAGATGAATGAAAGAACAAAATGCTAACAGGGTAACAACAACCCCAGAAAAATACACACTAAACAAATCAGAAGAGACTTGAAACCGGGGGAAAAGAAAGGGAAAGAAAGAAAAAAGAAAAAAAGAAAGAAAAAGATAAAGATAAAAACAACAAACAAAGAAAACAGAATATGATCACATATGATCAGGCTGGTGCATAGATCAGTGCCACACACTAGATTTTGGGTGTATTTTGGTCTGTTAAAAGAAAGTGCCTCCCAAATTTTTAAAGAAAGAAAAACTTACATATGTACAAAAAGAAGGGTAAATACAATGAAGGGATGGAATATGACTGTAAAGATGAAAATTATAGAAGATTTTATAAAAGGAATTGATAAGATAAGAAGTTCGTTGAAAAAAGAAAGAAGAGGATTTTAAAAAAAGGGGGGTTAGATAATGTGATCAGGCAGGAGACTAGAACAAAGCCATACACTAGAGATTTAGGGTATATTTTGGTCTGTTAGAAGAAACTGTATCCCAAAATTTTAAAGAGAGAACAACTTATATATATGTACCAAAAATAACTTTAACTACTATGAAGGGATAGAATATGACTCTAATAATGAAAAATAAAAAAGATTTTTTTTAAAAAGGGATTGATAAGATGTTGGTTGAAAAAGGGAAAAAGAAAAATTAAAAAAAAAAAAAAGAAAGAAAGTTAAAAAAAAAAAAAGAATTAACTTTGAAAGACTAAAGAATCATGGTAAAAAAGCCATGGATTCTATGTGCAGTAGTCCTCTGGCTCTGGAGTTCTGCCATTCTCATTGATCAGTAAACTTGGTCTTGGCTGGCTGTTCTTGCTGATCTTCTGGGGGAGGGGCCTGTTGTCGTGGTTCCCAAATGTCTTTGCTGGAGGTGGAATTGCCCCGCCCTTGCTGGGTCCCGGCTAAGTAATCTGCTAGGGTTTGCTCTTGGGAGCTTTTGTTCCCTGCAAGCTTTCGGTACAGCTTTGGAGGATGAGAGTGAAAATGGCGGCCTCCCAATCTCCACCCCAGAGGAGCCGAGAACTCAGGGCCCCACTCCTCAGTGAGCCCCAGAGAAAAGCAGTCAATCACTCTCGTCTCCCCGGTCTCCAGTCACACTCCGTGCTCACCCGGCCTGTGACCAAGCATTTCTATCTCTGGCACACGACCCTATTTGGAGTCTCCAAACCCAGCAGATCCCTGCAGTGCGCTCCTGCGCCACTCCTCCCAGGGGAGGAAGGGGAGTCTCCCCAGATCTGCCACTTGCTGGGTCCCTGATGGAGGAGCAGTAGTCTGACTATGCCATGGATCACAGTTTATGGCAACCCCGAGCTGAGAGCCCGCTCCTCGGCTCCATCTCTGCAGCCACCTTCCCTGCTACCATACCTGGGAGCTCTACCGCACTCAGGCAACCCCGGTCTTTCTGTGACCCTGAGGGTCCTGAGACCACACTGTCACAGCGAGGGTTCCACCCCCTGCTCAGCCACTGGAGCGACGTCCCTCAGCGGAGCCGACTTCTAAAAGTTCCAATTTTGTGCTCTGGGGCTCTATCACTCGCCAGAAGCGGCCCACAGAATATTGGCCCCGCCGTCTATCTTCCTGAATATCGCCTCAGATTCACTTCTCCACATGTCCGACCTTCCAGAAAGTGGTTGCTTTTCTGTTCAGAGAGTTGCTGCTATTCTTTTCTTTGATCTCCTGTTGAGTTCGTAGGTGTTCAGAATGGTTTGATCCCTATCCAGCTGAATTCCTGGGACCAGACGAAATTTAGGTCTCCTACTCCTCTGCCATCTTGCTCCTCCTCCCATTCCAAAACATTTCTTGCAGGGTAGTTTCAGAGAACTTTAATATCTAAACTAGGAAAATGATTGTGTTGATCATAGTATATCTGTTATGAAAGTAAATTAAATGTTAGCAATATAGGAGAATACTTATGATATACTTTTAGGTGGAAAGAGTCATACAAGGAACTATGCATATAAAAAGGAATAAAAAGTTAATAGTGAGGGCGCCTGGGTGGCTCAGTCGTTAAGCGTCTGCCTTCGGCTCAGGTCATGATCCCAGGATCCTGGGATTGAGTCCCGCATTGGGCTCCCTGCTCGGCGGGAAGCCTTCTTCTCCCTCTCCCTCTCCCACTCCCCCTGCTTGTGTTCCTGCTCTCACTCTCTCTCTCTCTGTCAAATAAATAAATAAAAAATCTTAAAAAAAAAAGTTAATAGTGTTTTTCTGGGCAAAAGAATTATGAGTGATTTTATTCTATCTTCACATTTTTGTGATAATTTCATCATCAGAAAAAATAAACCTCAAAAATAAGAAAGGTATCAAGTTGCAAAATCTGTCCATAGATGAAATAAATTTCAAAAAATAAAGTTCCATTAACTACAGTTTCAAAGTTTTTTATAACCACTTTATTAAGGCATTCAGCAATATTGAGGTTGAATCATCTGCTATTTCTTATCATTGACAAGCCAATAGGCAGTTACATTGTAATTTTATAAAAGTCAGCAGGAAACAGACCTATTAGCAAAGGGCTTTGCTAATCCAAAAACAAGATGTAAAAATCCTGAATAATTAAGCAGTTCTAATGATGTGGCAGAAAGTAAAATAATGAAGGAAAGGCTTCCAAAAAATCAGACTAACATCCCTGAAAACCTGTGTCCTGCCAGGAGCTTTCCCACAGCCATGCCATTTCATCCTGTCAACAGCCTTGTGTGGTAGGTATTATCCCCATTTTATAGACGAGGGCCCTGTGGCCTCGACTGAACCTCTTACACAGCCTGCAACTGCACAGCTGGGAGTCAGGCCCAGTGCATAGGTTCTTCCCACAGCACCACACCACTCCACAAAGGTTAGGGTTCAACAATCTCATGGGACAAAAAAAATCTATCAAGCATGTAAGGCGGTTTGAAAAAGGCTTTCTTTTACTCTAACACAATTAATGAAATATTTAATTGGACTTTTTAAGCCTCTTTAGTGGGATCACTTTCTTCTTGCAGAATTTGAAGCAATCCTAAAAAAGTCAACGCCTATTTTGTGATAAGCGTAGACTTTTCTTGAGCAATTGAAAGGGGTTTGGGGGAGGAGGACCAGCCTACAAAGCAGAGGTAATTACAACACAGCTCCTGTCCTTGTCCTCTCTCCTCTCTCCTATGGCATCTCTTAAAGCTCTCCCTATCTTTAGCATGACTTAGGCTTTTAGTAAGCTGGAATCTGGCTGTGCTTGTTGGTTTTATTTGCTATTCACATTTGTTTTATTTTGTTTCCAATAGGCTATATTTATTTTGGGATCCAAGATGTGAGAAATCAGTACCACAGAGAGGCCCCACAGGGCATCTGACAGGGTAAAATGGAGATAGATGTCAACCAAGCCCGGTGGCTTTTGTTTTGTTTTGTTTTTTTAAAGACAGAACAAGGGATCATGGGATTGGGGGGCAGAAGCAGAGGGAGAGGGAGAGAGACTCTTAAGCAGGCCCCACACCGAGCACAGATGCAGGGCTCCATCTCATGAACCTGAGATCCTGACCTAAGATCATAACCTGAACTGAAATCAAGAATCGATGTTTAGCTGACTGAGCCACCCAGGTGCCCCTGGTTTTTTGTTTTTAAAGAAGAGTAACTAATAGTAATAACAGCTAAGATTTCCATAGTGTTTATATGCATCAGCTCTGTAGTATGCACTTTATGTGTGAACATTATCCTATTTCATCCTCACAACTCTAATTTTGATTGTTTTACAGGTGAAGACGCCAAGGACCAGGACACCAGATAGGTGGTGGTCAAGGTATGAACTGTTTGTCTGATCTCAGTCTCGGTTTCTAACTGCCAGATGGACTGCATTAGTCAGGGCTGGGGTTTCAGAGAGACTATTCTTTCTTTCTCCATCAGCTCCAGAGGGAACCCTGAGTATAAGCAATGGGAGAAAGGCCATGGCTGGGAGAATGGAGAAATGGGAATCCCAGTGGTGCAAGGCCCAGCTGGAAGGTGGCTTTCCCCAGACCTAGGGCTGCTTGCTTCCCAGTACCAAAGTGCTAAGTACCTTGAGCCTTCTTTTAAGACGTATTTCTATTCATTCACCATTCCCTATATCTGAAGGGATATAAGGTAGTTCATAATGATAGACAAAATAGAACATGAAGCAGGAAAAATGAGTGGACCTCTAAATATTCAATGGCCAATATAAAATCATGATCAGCAATTGTCACAGATCACAGTGTTCATTAGATTGAAAATAACCCACAGCTCAAGGCCAGCACAACTAATGCCAACATTAGGATCAGGATAATATTTTCTCCTGAGAGCAAAGTGGCACAGTGCATCTGCAAAGGATTAAATATTACACAGCAGAAGAGTGTGATGGAGCATGCAGACTCTACAGGCAGACTGCCTGGGTTCCACCACTTTCCAGCTGGGGAATCTTGGGCAAGTTTTCTGTCTGTGCCTCAGTTTCTTCATTTAGAAATGCGGACTGGGGAAACATGGAGGATTAAATGAGATAATGGATGCAAAGCCTTTAGAATAGTGTCTGGCGCGTAGAGGGCCTGTGTGTACTAATGTTACCATGAGCCTGGTTTGAAACATAGCAGATACTTCTTACCAGAGGGCCCCTGTACCCATTGCTTCCTCTGCCTGGCACATTCTCCCCACAGGGGGCTCACTCCTAACCCTCCTTTAAGACTTTGCTTTTAATATCACTTTCTCAGTGAGTTTCCAAACAACACTATTTAAAATAAACTGAGCTGCTTTCCCTACTCATCTCCTGCAAAGTAGCAGCCTAAGATCTTCTGCCCCAATTCATTTTTCCTCCTTCTCATGCTCAAATAACCAATCACATTATTTCCTTTGTTTTTTGTCTCTTGTCCTCCACTAAATGAAGGCAGGTTTCTGTTTTATTCACTGCTCTATTCCCAACACCTAGAAGAGGGCATGACGTGTAAAGTCCCAATAAATACGTGTTGAATGAATCAATGAACAAATTTATCACACTGTATAGTCAATTGCAAAGGTCCCTTTGAAACACCTGTAAGGGTAAGTCAGTCAAAAAGTGAACCTGTAAGTTGTCTGGACTTTTCAATCATCTGGTAATAATTTGAGAAAGACTTTGGAAGTCTTATGAAACTTTTTGGTAACAAAGGTAATTCCCCGCAGATTTTAGGTGGCATGTACTGTTTTATATCCTTAGGGTGAGTTCAGAATCAGCGATTAAGAGTCACTTTCAGCAGGGGCACAGCTAGATGGAATAGTCAAAATGCGGAGTAAGAATAAAGCATTATTGGAATCAAATCATCACTCTGTCAGTTCTTAATGGAGCCAGTCCAAATAAATCACAGGTGTTTATCATCCAGTTCTCTCCTGACAGCAAAGCAAGGACAGGAAAGCCAGTTATTAATGAGGACATCTTATTTCATGCATCAAAGGAACTCAAAATCCCATGCTTCCTAACACAAAGGCAAGTGTTAAATGTGCAGACCTTGGGGAGAGACACCAGGACACGTGCGGCTCCCGCTTAGCACTAATAGTTCCATGTCTGCACAGGCCTCTGCGGTTAGCAGCCATCTTTTCAATCAGTAGAAGGCAATCCAGCAGAAAGAAAACATGCCTCAGAAAGAATAACAGAAGTCAACAGATCAACGAGGTGAGTCAAGCTCCAGGTGGAGCTGGGAAACTTCCCAGTCCCAGAGGCAGATTGACCCGTGTCATCCACTTGTGGTGATAGGCCAAACTCAAGCAGTTGCCATTTCTGTACACCACTTTTTAGCCAAACTGAAAGGTGTGGGGAGGTTTTGGCTTTCCCATGGCTGCAGTATGAGAGCTAAGAATATTTCCATGATAAATGAGATTTCTTTATAAGGTATTCAGAAAAAGAAAGTTGGATTGACTAAGGCCGCATTCTGAGCATTCTGGGGTTGTCCTTATCTTTGTTCATGTCAATTGTGGCCTGAGCACAGACCTCACTGAGGTTCCCAACACGAGAGAGAACTGTGTGGCATGAATGGATGGTTGTGAAAGCACCTTGCTTCACGGCCCACAAAGCCATCCCATGTCCTCAGCTCACACCAGCCCAACCTCTTTCCGCTTGGGCCTCTACTCCAGTCTTCCGACCCTTAGTTCAATTCAACCTCATCTACTCCATTCTTTCTTTTTTTTTTAAGTGTGATTCTTTTCTCACAGCTAAGCTCTATAGCTTAAGGGACAGGGACCGCATTTTACAATTCTTCTCTTGCACCCAAAAAACTGGGCACCATTGCATTAACATAGAACATTAACATAGAACATTGTGAATTTACACATAACATTGTGAATATAACATGTAACATTCAACCATTGAATTAACATATAACATACATGTTATATAACATATAACAAGTTTAAGGTATACAATATGTTGATTTGATACGCTTATATATACCGTGATGTGATTATATTACAGGAGCATTAGTTAACGCCTCCAACGCTTTTATCTTTTCACCACAAAAACCAATTCAGTTTCATTGACTTTTTCTATTGTTTTTCTAGTCTCTATTTCATTCATTTCTGCTCTGTTATTTCCTCCCTTCTCCTAACTTTGGGCTTGGTTTGTTCTTCTTTTTGTACTTGCTTGAGGTGTAAAATTAGATAAAGATCTTTCTTTTTTCTTAATGTAGGTCTTTACTGCGATTAACTTCCCTCTTAGAACTGCCTTTATCGCATCCCATAGGTTTTGGTATACTGTTTCCATTTTTGTTTGAAGATTTTTTATTTTGCTTTTGATTTCTTGGATCCATTGGTTGTTCACTAGCATATTAATTTCCATATATTTGTTAATTTTCATATTTTATTCTGTTGTTATTGATTTCTAGTTTCATACCATTGTGGTCAGGAAAGATACTAAAGATTTCAATATTCTTAAATTTGCTAAGATTTGTTTTGTGACTTATCATATGATCTATCCTGAAGAATGTTTCTTGTACACTTGACAAGAATGTGTATTGTGCTTCTGTTGGGTGAAACATTCTGTATATGTCTGTTAGGTCCATTTGGTCTGAAGTATATTCAGTTCAAGTTCAGTTTCCACACTGATTTTCTGTCTGTATCCATTGTCAAAGGTGGGGTATTGAAGTCCCCAACTATTATTGTATCACTGTCTATTTCTCCCTTCAGTAGTATTTGCTTAATATATTTAGGTGCTCCAATGATGAGGGTACATATAATTGTAATATCATGTTGATGAACTGACCCCTTTATAATTATATAATGACCTTTTGTTTCTTGTTACCACTTATGGCTTAAAGTCTATTTTGCTGATATAAGTACAGCTACTCCTGTTCTCTTTTAGTTTGCACTTGCATTAAATATCTTTTTCCATCTCTTCACTTTGAGTCTATGTGCATCCTTAAAGCTGAAGTGAGTCTCTTGTAGGTAGAATGCAGTTGGGTCTTGTCTTTTTATCCACTCAGCCACTCTGTCTTTTGTTTGGTGAATTCAATCCATTTACATTTAGAGTAATTATTGGTAGGTAAGAACTTACTAATGCCATCTTGTTTATTACTTCCTGGCTGGTTTATAGTTTCATTGTTCCTTTTTTCCTTTCTTTCTGCCTACCTTTGTGAATTGATTTTCTGTGGTACTCTGCCGATTCCCCTCTCTATCTTCTGTGAATCTACTAGATTTTTGCTTTGTCGTTACCATGAGGCTTACATAAAATATCTTGTAACCAAAACAGTCCATTTTAAGCTGAAAGCAACTTCAATTGCATACAAAAGGTCCACTTTTCCCCCTCCTTTTGTTTTTGATGTTATAATTTACCTTTTTATATTATATATTCATTAACAAATGATAGTAGCCATAGTTATTTTTAGTTCTCTTGTCCTTGGACCTTATACTAAAGTGTTAACATACCACGATTCTACAGTATTAGGAATGGTCTGAATGTGACTATACACTTAGCTTTACCAGTGTGTTGTCTATTTTCATATTACTAATTAGCATCCTTTTGCTTCAGCTGGAAGAACTCCTTTCAGCATTTCTTGTAAGGCAGGTCTATTGGTGATAAACTCCTTCAGCTTTTGTTTGTCTGTTAAACTCTCTATCCCTCCTTCTTTTCTGAAGGGTAACTTTGCCAGATACAGTATTCTTGATTGACCGGCTTTCTTCTTGCACTTTGAATATATCATCCCACTCACTCCTGGCCTGTAAGGTTTATGCTAAGAAATGCACTCACAGTGGGGGGCATTGAAGCATGCAGAGCATTGGGGGTGCCTATGGGCCAAATGAAGGGATCCACTAGCATTCATGTCCCTTTAATGCCCCCCAAGAGTTCAATTTGCTGCCCTCCCAGCTTTTTCCTACCCCCTGCCACCCCAGTCATGGAGTTCATGACTTAGTACTCTGGATAGGGTGAGAGAGAAATGAGCCTCTGTGGCAGGGTCCCACACAGCTGGGGAAACCAGATGCTCACTCACATATTCCTTTCCCTCCACAGGAGAGATCACAGGCCAAGAAGATCTCTCTTGGCCCTAAGCTGAATTGCCTCGGGGGAGGAGTGATACAGGTAAAGTCAAACTGTTCCTCTTACCCTTCCGATGCATCCAAACTCCTATTTTGTTTGTTTGTTTGTTTCAATGGCATGCTGGCACTTCTCCACTGAAACTTGGCTCTTTTGTTTGTGGATGATTGTCAAGGACAGTGTTTTCCAGGGGCTCCTGGACTGCAGCCAAAAGAGGCTAGGTCACTACAGAGTCCACAGCCGGGACCAACGTCCATATGCCTATTACCTGTACACAGATGGGCAAGACTCTTCCCAGATCCCGTGGCATATGGTACTGGGTACCAAAGCTCCTACCAAGGCACTCTGATGGAGGTTAAATTGTTGTTGTTGGGAGAGAGACACAAATGAGGGGGATCTTAGTCAACCATAAAGCTGACATCACTCCCCAAACAGAGCAGCCCTGTATCTCTCAGCAAGCTGGGCAATTCAAGAACAGAAAACTATAGACATTCCAGCTCTCTTTACCACAAAACTATTGGATCCATCAACTACCTAACTCTTAACCTCCAGCTCCATTTCTTCAACTTTCAGCTTCATCCTTGTCCAGTATTTCTTCTAAACTTTGAACTCTGTCCCCTGTTTTCTATCTCATGCTTGCCCTTTGGATTTGAAATAGACTTGGCTTCTCTGATTTGATCCCCTCCTTACTCTCTGGCTCCATTCATCCTAAGTATTTACTGTAGGATGTCAAGCCCAGGCTCCTAGGACCCAACCTGTCATTCTCCACCACTCTTGAGCTCATCTAGAGTTCCCCTTGGGGAGAGCTGGGAAGAGAAGACGATGGTTGGACATGCTACAATTATCATGAACACAGTCAGAAGGGGAGGGTACAGTTCTCCTCCCTGTCTGCTGCTCCTACCACCAGCATCAGCAGCACCTTTCCTCGTCCTGGATGAGTGAGAAGGAACAGTGTGGCTGAGCTCACCACCACTGGGGCAACATGGCATGAAAACAGAGAAGACTACAAGACTACAAAAGCTCTGTGTGTCTCATTCCTAATTGCTTCTTCAGCACATGCCAGGGTCTAAGATGTTAGTAGGTTCTTGATAAATTTGTTGAAATAATTAATCAGGAAAAGAGTGGTACTATTTTTGATCTCCATCTCATTGTCCTTTAAGAGAATTTAAGTCAATAAACATGTATGTTCCAATCATGATGTGAGGCCCTGCAAATATACAAATAGATCAAATGAGTTACATGTGGTCTTTCCTCTCAAGAAGTCTACAGCTCCCTTTAAGCACAAAAGCAGACCCATTTTAGACACTGTGTGTTAAGAGTTTCACTAGAGGTATGGATAAAGTACTAAGGGCACGCAGATGGCACTGCATGGTATAGTATGCATATGTATGTATAGTAATTTATTCTGTTCAAGTTGGGAGCCTGCAGGGGGAAAAAAAAAAAGTGACATTTGAGCTGGGTCTTGAAATATGAAGCAGTATTTCAAAGAAACTTAAAATGATGAGATTGAAACTGACCACATTAGGACTGTATGAGCAACAGCCCCACCCTGACAGCAGAGTGGCATTCAGGGTGGCTCGTGACCCTCTGGCAGACAGAGCTAACTGCTGACAGCAGTCTCTAGCACAGAGAGTCCAGGACACACTTGAGATGTCCTGTCAGAACCATGGGGAGCACAAGGCGACAACTGCAACTCTCCCCAAAGGTCAACTAATGATCCATGCAGCTCAAACTGGAAAATGTCTCAGGACACTCATCAGTTCTAAGGCTCTCTCCAGGGTTTCTGGGCTATTCTGAACAGTCCCTGGGGATCTAAGTCGGACGAGGACAAGTCTGGTTCCTCAGAGAGTACCTGGAACCATCCGAGCCTCTAGACATGGCTGGCTCTCTGTGGTCACTCCAGGAAGGGATCTCCTGTAGCAATTCCTCAGCTCCTGAGACCACCAGAGAATAGAGCTTCCCTGGAGACCCAGACTGGTCTGCACATGTGTAGACATAAACTAGGGGATACCCTCTTACCTGCAGCACTTATACAATCAACAGGATATAGGCTGGGATCCAGATACTGATGCCCATATGGAAAGAAAAAGTCTATGACCAGTAAGAATGTGATGGGGATATATTAAAGCCAGAAGTTTCTCTCTCTTGAATAGAAAATAGCAACTCCACAGAGCAAGAAGCTAATTATACATAATTAAAAGGAAATGAGACCCCAAGCAGCACTGAATGCAGGTGACCTGGAGACCCTAGGAAAGCACCCCAGGCTATGAATCAGGACATTCGTCTATCTCCCCAAACTTCATCAGGGCTCCAGCTGCAGCATTGCTACTTACTGTTTGCCTATGGACAAATCACGTTTTTGTTAAGTAAAGAAGATTATCTACTTAAAAAGATAAAATCTTAAAAAAAAAAAAAAAAGTTGGGGGGGTGCCTGGCTGACTCGATGGAGCGTGCAACTCTTGATCTCAGGGTTGTGAGTTCGAGCCCCATGTTGCATGTCGAGCCCCTGAAAAGTTACTTAAAAAAATAAAATCTTTAAAATAAATATTATCAATAGTATTATCATAATAGAGGAATGAATCCATTCGCAAAGGAAAAATGAGCCTCATTTAAATTATCTCTATTATGAACTAGAATTGATGAGTAACAACAGCTTCTTTAGTAGTATGTAAGTTTCAGTTTTCAAGATACTTTCCCATTCATCATTGTATATAATGCTCATTATCCCTGGTAAGGTGGGCGAGTAAGACACTAACAGAGAGGCTACCTGGACCTCCCACTGTTTCATAGCAAATCAGGAGTCAAGCCCAAGAATTCCCAGTTCCATGGTTTCTTAATCCTGGCCGTGTGGCCACCGAGAAAAGCACTGTGATCCACTCATTTTACTTAGCTATTTCCAGATTTCCTCTGTGAGTTGCTTTCCATCTGGTATTTCTCTGGTGACAAATTGCTATTCTCAGCATTCAAAATACCTAACTTCTTAATACCTACTACATACTTTATGAAAATGTTTTGTGGTAGCGTCTGAAACAAATAATACTCACCTTTATTCTGTGTGTTCCCTTTTGTATCTGGTAAGAGGAATATAAAATAAATGATCTTTGTATCAGGCTTGTCTGAAATCACAATCTGGATAAGTGTATGTTTAGGGTAGATAGGACATGCTTGTTTAGGGAGTTCTGAGGAACAATTCATCACAATTCAGACTTCTAAAAAATTCCATATATTGCCTTATTTTAAAATCTGAATTCAGGGAGCGCCTGGGTGGCTCAGTCATTAAGCGTCTGCCTTCGGCTCAGGTCATGATCCCAGGGTCCTGGGATTGAGCCCCGCATCAGGCTCCCCGCTCAGCGGAGAGCCTGCTTCTCCCTCTCCCACTCCCGCTGCTTGTGTTCCCTCTCTCGCTGTGTATCTCTGTCAAATAAATAAAATCTTTAAAAAAAAAAAATCTGGGGGCGCCTGGGTGGCTCAGTTGGTTAAGCAACTGCCTTCAGCTCGGGTCATGATCCCAGGGTCCTGGGATCGAGTCCCACATCGGGCTCCCTGCTCTGCGGGGAGCCTGCTTCTCCCTCTCCCACTCCCCCTGCTTGTGTTCCCTCTCTCGCTGTGTCTCTCTCTGTCAAATAAATAAATAAAATCTTTAAAAAAAAAAAAAAAAAAAAAAAAAAAAAAATCTGAATTCAGGAATCAGGAAGGATGCCAGTGAAGTCTTTAACTGTTTGCCATTATATGGGAAGTGCCTGGTGCCCACCCCTGAGCAAGCAGGCACTCCGTCGGGGAATGCCCACTGGCCCACGGCACACCTCGCTTCTGGTCACCATAATGCTCACCATCATCTCCAGTCAGGATATGTGCCCCCTTCGCCACCTGGTGTTGCACTTGCAGCTTTGTCTTGTCTAAGTTCTGGCTCGGGTCTCTGTAATCAATTAGCACAAGCTTGAAAAGAAGCATCGGCCCACATGTTGGGTGGGTAATAAACTTATACAAAATCACAGAGGGATAAATGGAAAGCCCAGCAACACAGCTTAATGAAACTTGGCAGCAAGCATCAAATAAAAATGTCCTGCTCCTCTTTTTAAATCTATTTTTCGTGGACCTTGCTGCTGATATTATTTGGAGTGCAGCCATAGCAACGCCAAAGAGATGAGGAAAGGAATACGGAAGGAAAGAAAGACGGTAGCTGGCCAGGAGGCTCTAGCCTCACTCCGTTAGTTTTGCTCAAAATGACGAAGTCTCTCTGTCACTCAGTTTAATACATTAGTCTTTTAAGAATATATGTAACAGTTGAACCCAAAGAAAACTCAAAGGTTTGATATGTTAGTAGACAGAATTTAAGAGACTGTGACACCTAAATAAAGAAACTTAGAGGTAGGAAGTTTCTTGTAAAGACCTCTTACACCATGACACTCTTTTTAGATTTAAAGACAAATCTCAGGCACCTGGGTGGCTCAGTTGGTTATGTGTCTGCCTTCGGCTCAGGTCATGATCCCAGAGTCCCAGGATCAAGTCCCGCATCGGGCTCCCTGCTCAGCGGGGAGCCTGCATATCCCTCTGCCCCCCACACCTCTCTCTCAAATAAAATCTTAAAAATAAAACAAAGCTCAAACTTCATTATAAATTCTCATTAAAAGTTCTCACAACTCATCCTATTTATGTATTTATTTATTACATTTTTTTAAAAATGAACTCTACCCCAGTGTGGGGCTCGAACTCATGACCCCAAGTTCAAGAGTCATATGCTCTACTAGCTGAGCAGCCAGGTGCCCCTTGCAATCCTCATCCTAAAAGAAAACCATAAGACTCTACCTGTCATGTTCTGACTACACCACAGTCCATTCCTCTTTGGTAATCCATAAGCTTTTCTCTGATGCCAGACCATGCAGATTCCAATTGGTTCTGCCACTTACTAGCTGAATGACTTGGGGCCAAGTACTGACCTCTTTTTCACCACTTACTAGCTATATAACCTGGAATAAGTGATTTAACCCTCTTTCACCTCAGTTTCCCCATCTGAATGGAGATAATCCTATTAGCCACTTCATAAAGTTTTTGTAAGGCTTACATGAATTAATGTACATAAGGTACCTAGAATGATGTCTGACATGCAGTAAAAGCTGTTTGCCATTATTATTTCCTTTTAAGAACAGACATCCTATAGGCCTGTGATCTCAACTAGCGTCGGTTATGCAAATACCAACCAGAAGCCCTGGGAAGTACAGAAGAAAATAAGAAAACAAATACAAAGCAATGCTGAATCACAAATTCCACACTCCTTTCGCTAGCTTTAACCAGTGAGTTGCAGTTTCACTTTCTCTCCTTTCCTTTGCTCACCCTTTTGATCTAGTGATACAAGAAAGGTGATGAACTTGGAAGGCAAACAGCAAGAAGTAGGAATCAGGAAATAAGTGGTGGGCTTCAGACTGGACAGGCTGCCCTTGGTGTGGAATGCCTCACCTGCCCCAGTGCCGCTCCGATGCAGTTCCACCTCTTTCCTGCCTACTTCCTGGCTACAGAGGCATGGACCGATGGAGAGAGGACTCTGCTAGGACTGGCAAACTTTCAGAGCCATAAGATGCAGAAAAAAGGGCATGAATCAGGGAATCAGGCCTCTCGTCTGTGGCTCTGTCACCCACCTTTGAGTGTCCTGGGGTGAGTCACCTGAATTCTCCTGTTCTATTGCATCTACAGAATGAGACCTATGTTGTAGACCTCATAAAATGTGAAAATAAGTTGTAATAAGGCATGTGAAAGCATTTTGAGAAATACAAGGTACTATAAAAAGTTACATTAATGACAGGGTTTGCCTTAGTAGTTTTCCCTAACGTTAACATGTGATACACAAAAAAGGTTCTATTATCAAATTAATTTAGCAAATGCTGGGTTAAGAAAATTCTCCAGATTTCTCTACTTAGGATAGTGATGCCCAACCCAATTAGATCTAATGTGCCTTTGTTGTAAATAAATTATCTTTGTTAACACCTCCCTTACTACCCTGAAACAAAATTCACAGACATATCCTACATAAACGATTTCCAAAAGGACCACCACCAATAAAATATGTCTTTTAATACATAAATGCTTGAGAATAACTAAACCAAAAGACATAAGTAGTGAGACACTTGTATAGAGAATCATGAATATGACAGCTCAAACAAAGCTACAGAGTTGTGCTGTATCAGTGACTCAATACAACCAGCGGTGTTTGCTCATGATGTGCTTTTCTAAAATAGTAAATAATTCTTGGCAAAGCTCCAAACAAAATACAATCCTCCCTGGATTTACATGGTCATTGTACTCCTAAGACATTCAGTGTCTATTATAAAAATCACAATTACTTTGTATTTATATGTAAAACAGAGTTAGGACCTACCCTAATTATAAACAGATTTTTCAGCTACATGGCCACAAGGACAAGAGGAAGTCCCAGAGGGCCAGAGACAACTCTTGCTTTTGTGGGACTGTCTGTACACTGCAGGCTAGCTAGTGTCCATAACCTCTAGGCCAATCAGTATGACAATAAAATACTCCCACAGGGGCACCTGGGTGGCTCAGTCGTTAAGCGTCTGCCTTCGGCTCAGGTCATGATTCCAGGTCCTGGGATCGAGCCCCGCATCGGGCTCCCTGCTCCGCGGGAAGTCTGCTTCTCCCTCTCCCACTCCCCCTGCTTGTGTTCCCTCTCTCGCTGTGTCTCTCTCTCTGTCAAATAAATATAAAAGAAAATCTTTAAAAAAATAAATAAATAAAATAAAATACTCCCACAAATTTATAATTTATAAAACATTCCCTAGGGGACAGTACCTCTCCACTGAGAATCATCGGTATAGGGCTTCAAGAATGAGAAATGGCAAGCAAGACAGAAGTCACACATCTTTTAACACGGCAATGTGACCAATGAAGAGGAAAATGTTAGAACACTTTAAAACAGAACACTTTTCTTTCCCAAATAGTTTCTAAGAAGACTATGGTTTCACTAATCATACTTTGGGAAATATTGGTATTGATCATTTTTTAAAAAGGAAGATTTACTAGAGAAAGCATACTAAGTAACCTGCCACAGGTGATACGTTTCCCAGGAAAGTCTGATGCTTGGCTGGACCTCTCAATGTGTTACCATCTTGGGTCCTTGGGCTCTCCAAGCAATCGAAATTGACTGGGGCCAAGCAGGAATTTCAGGCAAGACTTTTATTGGGGCCTATGCTCAAGCACAAGGGAGATAGCACAAAGCAAAGGGTCCTTCAGGTTGACTCCTCAAGCAAAGGCCAGGGAAAGTTTTTAAAGAGGCTAAGGCAGGAGAGGGAGGAGTGCCAGCTAAGCACATAGGGGTGGAGAGAGATACAAAAGTTGGGTGCACAGGCGCAGTGGACAGCCCATGCTTCCTCATGCACCTCATGTCTCATTAGCATGTTTAAATCCACTCCTGGGTGTGATTTTCAGTATTAAAATGAGGGAAACAGTTGGTGAAAGCTCAGCACTGGAGTCCACCTTGGCATAGACTGGTTTGGTCTTCGCCGCTCTTCCTAGTCAAGTCTCCCCTTTGGTAAGCATACTGCTTCCGCATTCCTACAAGATATGCTACTCAAAGGGGCATAGTGTTTCCATTATCAAGGAACCTGGGTTTTGCAGTCAAGATTGAGGGGACCCGACTCCAGTCCCTGCTCTATCTCAAATGTATCAATAACACAGGAAAAAATATCATCTCTTCAAACACAAGAAAGATGGAGCTCATAGAAACTTTTCTAGGACACCTAGACATCACAGACACAGAGCCTGAATTTCATTAGTGCCATTCGGGATAAATGGTATGAAAGTTTGGTATTTGGAGTCCAGACTTTTGCTTCGAAGTCACTTTTATGGTCCTTGGACAGATTAATACATAAATTTATTTTTCAAGGCCTGTACATTTCTCTTCTGTTTATTTCCCAAAAGTAAATGGGATTTCTAGATCAGTCCAGTGAATGAGGCAGATAATGTTAACTATTTTTTCATTATCAATTCAATATATAAAATTAAAACAATGAAATATTTATCTCCATTAGTTCTCCAAACTTGCATTTATAAGCATTGAAAGATACATTTAAATTGTAAAATCTACATTTTAGATTTCACTTCTTCCAAACCTGGCTTTAACTCATAACCTAGTGACTACTAAAAAAATGACAGCCTCACTATTTAGGGCATACTGAGGCTAACAATGTCTCAATCTCTATCTAAGTGGAAGAAATAGGGGTGGGGCTCCCTGCTCAGCAGGGAGTCTGCTTCACCCTCTGCCTCTGCCCGTTCCCCCCCCCATACTTTCTCTCTCTCAACTAAATAAAATCTTAAAAAATAAAATAAAATAAAATAAAATGGAAGAAATAGACTCCAGTACATAATTACAGAGCAATCAGGTGAATGCTATTAGCTACAGGACTCCAGAGGAAAACACCTCACCCAACCAACCTGGAGACTCAGAAAAAGTTTCTTGAAGACTAATTTGTAGGGAGTCAGAATTATCTCCTTAATTACATGGTCAATACATTTTTAACAGATTTTAAGAGAAGTGTGAGAACAGTACATCTGATTTTGTAAGTACCTAGTGTGCACTGGTGCCATCTGGTGGACTTTTTTTTGAAAGCAAGCAGAAACTATACTTTGCAATATAGTTTATCTTACAGTTTCTGTAACTTGGGGACCAATGTATCAATTTACTTCTAGGTTTCCCTATCAACCTAACTCAGGTTACTTACTACATGACCACACGTCATTTTCATTCAGATTTGTGGATGAGTTAAGTTACCACATTATATGCAAAATAAGTACTTGACAGTGGTGCAGGCAAAGGAAATTCATATGAAATGGGCAACAAAATAATTTTTTTCCATAGTTCTAAACCCACTTCAAGTCATCCAAGAGTTTTTAGAGGAAAGACTTACTTAAAAAGTCTAAATTATGGATATCAATGGTCCTACATAAACAAGATCTAGAGAAGCACAAACCTTAGGGAGAAATAAATTATGATCATAACTACATCAGAGTTAAATATTTGTTTAATGAAGGACATTTGCAAATTTAACAAATAATAAAATGAGTGAAGATATCTGTAATGTCTGAAACCAACAAGGGCTATTTACACAAGACATTTCTTCAAATCAACACAAGAAAGAGGAAAGAAATAAGCACTGACCAAAAAAAGAAATGAAATACAGTATACATAAAATAAATATAATTAAAATGAGGTATCACTTTACACCTATCAGGTTGGCAAAATATAAAGGATATTAGCAAGTGCTAGTGAAAATGTGAGGAAACAAGCTCTCAAGTATTTCTGTTGGAAAGAAATCTGGCAGTACTTAAGTATGCATATATTCTATAACCCTACAGTCTTGTTCCTGGATATATTAGTCACTTATTGCTGTGTAACAAATTACTCCAAGATTTAGAGGCTTAAAATGACAAACACTTATTATCTCAAAGCTTCTGTGGGTCAGGAATCCAGATGTTTGGCTAGGCACCTGTGAGTTTGAGTTTCTCAAAAGACTGCAGTCAAGGGTTACCTGCGTTACAATTACCTCGAGAGTAAGTGGGGAAGTAACTGCTTCCAAGTTTTCTCACATAGCTGTTGGCCGGAGATGTAAGTTCCCTACTACACAGACCTCTCCATAGGTCAGTTCACAACATAGCAGCTTGTTTCCCCCAGAGAAGAATGAGAAATGGCAAGCAAGACAGAAGTCACAGATCTTTGGTAAACTATTCAGAAGTGACATCTCATCACAGTTGCCCTATTTTATTCATTAGAAAAGAATCACTTGGTCCAGCCCACATTAAAGGGTAGGAATTTAAACAAGGGCATGAATATCAGGAGGCAAGAACCACTGGGAACCATTTTAAAGGCTGCCTACCACACTGGGTATATGTCCCAGAAACTCTCAACAGATGAATAATAAAACAGGGATAAAGCTGTTCATTGCAGTATTGTGTGAAAGATAGTAGCAGGCAACTTAAATGCCCATCAATGGGAAAATAGATGAGAAGAGAAAATGTGATATAAACATATGAAAAAATACTATGCGATGAGAAATGGTGAACCAAATTTATATGCAGCAACATGGATCTACTTTAAAAACATAAGGCTGGGGCGCCTGGGTGGCTCAGTTGGTTAGGCAACTGCCTTCGGCTCAGGTCATGATCCTGGAGTCTCAGGATCGAGTCCCGCATCGGGCTGCCTGCTCGGCAGGGAGTCTGCTTCTCCCTCTGACCCTCTCCCTCTCATGTGCTCTCTCTCTCAGTCTTTCTCTCTCAAATAAATAAATAAAATCTTTTAAATAAATAAATAAATAAATAAAAATAAAAACATAAGGCTGAGTGTAACAAAGGAACGTACAACAGCCTTTATTTAAATTTAACCCATGAATAACATTACATATCTTTCAAGAATTTCCATGTATCTACATGAAAGCATGGAAGGCAGACATATGTGACAAGGGTGACAAAGGGAGAAAAAAAATGGGCATGATGATTTCCATGGACAACATGCCATAAAATGAGCATGAACAATTCAATTCTATGGTTCTAAAGGCGTGAAAACCAAGGCCCAAGAGACGGGAGTGTAACTAATGCATCCCTCTGTGGTGGTGCTCAGGCCTCCGAGTTCTTCCAGGGAGAGCCAGTTACTGACGATAAAGTCACTTTACCCTTCGATGTGCTATTCTGAACATCTTGGGGCTGGGAGACGTCAAACTGTGTTTCTACTCTCTTGCCAGGTGGCTTCCTGTTAGGCAGGGAAGGGAACGGAGGAAGCTGAAGAAAAAGAAAGGCTGGGGCTCCTGGTGTGCGGCAGTTGCTGGCAGGCGCCTGTGCTGCTATGACAACGGGTGCTTCCGGGTGAGCAGCCGGGCAGTTTTGGTTAGCCAAACGCCCTTCGGTTAAGTGACATCTCCACAGTAGATGAGACCTGCCTCTGAGTACAGCCACAGGTCACCACACAGGGCTTCAGCGTCTGCAGCTCCTCATCTTTTGATTGCTCCAGGCCCACTTGCCGTCTTCCTTTTTTGTACTTCTGGCCCCTTTATGTCAGTACACACTACAAACCAGCTGGAAAATACTGCTTTTCTGGGGTGCCTGGGTGGCTCAGTCATTAAGCCTCTGCCTTTGGCTCAGGTCATGATCCCAGGGTCCTGGGATCGAGACCCGCATCAGGCTCCCTGCTCAGCGAGAAGCCTGCTTCTCCCTCTCCCACTCCCCCCACTTATGTTCCCTCTCTCGCTGTGTCTCTCTGTCAAATAAATAAATAAAATCTTTAAGGGGTGCCTGGATGGCTCAGATGGTTACGCGTCTACCTTCGGCTCAGGTCATGATCCCAGGGTCCTGGGATCGAGCCCGCATCGGGCTCCCTGCTCGGCAGGAGGCCTGCTTCTCCCTCTCCTACTCCCCCTGCTTGTGTTCCCTCTCTCACTGTGTCTCTCTCTGTCAAATAAATAAATAAAATCTTAAAAAAAGAAAAAAATGGGCTCTTTTGTGAGACTCTTCTAAATAAATTCCATTAGATAGAACTGAATAAACACACATACACACTCTTTAGTCACTTTCACTTTTCTCTAAGGAATATCTCAGATTATCAAAGATGAATAAATTGCACAATAAAATGTCAATATTCACTCATTTCTTTCAAATAAATCACTTGATAACAGCAAAGAATTCTTTCTTTTCCTCTAATATTAGCTCTGATCATGGCACTGCTTTTGATCTTTAACTTTTAATTCTGAAATAATTATATACTCACAGGAAGTAGTCAAAAAAAAAAAAAAGTACAGGGAGATCCTGTGCATTTTTCATCCAGCTTCCTACCACGGTAATCTTACATAATTATAGTATAGGATCAAAACTGGGAAACTGATACTGACACAAACCCACAGAACTTATTATTCAGATTTTATAAGTTTTACAAGCATTTGTGGGTGTGTGGGTGTGTGTATGTGTGCGAACGCATTCACATGTGTGCACAATTTTATCACCTGGATAGTTTCATGTGATCATCACCACAATCAAGAACTATTTCATCACTGGGGCATCTGGGTGGCTCAGTCAGTTAAGTGTCCAACTCTCGATTTCAGCTCAGGTCATGATTTCAGGATCAGGAGATCGAGCCCCAGGTCAGGCTCTGTGCTCAGCATGGTGTTTGCTTGAGAGCCCCCTCCCTCTCCTTTTGCCCCTCCCCTGGCTCATGCTCTCTGTCTCAAATAAATAAAATCTTTTTTTTTTTTTAAAGATTTTATTTATTTGACAGAGAGAGACACAGTGAGAGAGAGCACACAAGCAGGGGGAGAGGGAGAAGCAGGCTCCCCACTGAGCAGGGAGCCCGATGCGGGGCTCGATCCCAGGACCCTGGGACCATGACCTGAGCCGAAGGCAGACGCTTAACGACTGAGCCACCCAGGCGCCCCTCAAATAAATAAAGTCTTTAAAAAAAAAAAAAAAAACTGTTCCATCACCAAGAGGCTCTCTCATGCTACCCCATTAGAGCCACATACAACCTCCACATACACCCCCATCCCTAAACCCTGGCCGTCACTAAGCTGTTCTACATCTCTATAAGTTTGTTGTTTCAAAAATATTACCTAAATAGAACCATACAGTATGTAACCTTTTGAGATTAGTTTTTTTCACTCAGCATAATTCCCCTGAGATCCATCCAGGTTGTTGTATCAATAGTTCATTCCTTTATATTGATGAATATTATTCCATGGTACAAATGTACAAGTGTGTTTATAGCAACAGTATTCAATTTCCTAAAAAAAAATACTCTTCCTAACAAAATCTTACACGAAAATCAAATATCTACATAAAAATGAAGCTGCTCAGCCTGACACAGAGTCAGGAAAAATTGGAGTTAGGTCATCTTAACCTTCCCCACCTGCCCAGGGCACCTTCCAGAGCACTAGCTAAACCATTAGAACCTATAATACAGAAAGGAGAATATATGGGAATGAAACCAAAATAATTTTTGTGCATACTCAGAATAACAGCGAAAGTAGGAGTGAACGTCAGGCTGCTCTGAGGGAATCTATAGGAGTACATCGACTGTCACCTGAACTTTAACCCTAATTAAAATTGCAAGTAGGAAAAAAGGAGGTTGCCTATTCCTATAATAAGAAAAAGTATTATCCATTAACTGCTTAATGAAACAAATTTTAAAGATGCAAAGACTATCAGTTATTGCCAATAATGCTGCATAAGAAACCACCCCAAAACTCAATAGCTTAACAATAATCACTTACTCTCACACTCATGGATTTATCAGCTGTTTAGGATGACACTACTTTAAATGTTCCATTCTGAGCCAAGTTGGGGAGGGCAGTGACTACTACCCAGGGATATTCTTCTTACAGTGATGACAGGACAAGAGCACCAAGTGCAAATAAGCAGAAGCATTTTAATCCTACCCTCTTACCATATCTGCTAACATCCCATTGCCAAAGCAAGTCACACAGCCAAATCCAAAGTTAAGGGGCGAAGAAATACATTCCACCACCATGAAGATGGGGCAAATATAAAGCTATAATATGTTACTACAGAGAAATTAAGAATTGTGACCAACAATTCAATCTATCAGACACAAAAGACTTGCTATCTCCCCAAATATTTCCTCCATCTGAATATGCCTTTGCTTAAGCCTTTGGTCCCTGACAAAAATGAAAATTCTGTCAGGGGTAACATTTTACTCCATAACTTTATTTATCCCTTAGTATCAAAGTATTTCCTATGAAAAGAGAGAAAGGGCAAATGTGACTAGGGAAGGCAAAGAGTAAGAGACTGAGGGAACCACCCCAAACAAACTTTTTGCTATCTTACAAATTTACCTAGGATCAGAGACTATCTATTCTCACAAAATAAAAGACAAAATACCACAATGGAACTCTATAATCAAAATACAAATTTTTTAAAGATCCTCTTTGAAGACAGAATTCCACATCCCAGACCATTCAGAGTTATTACCACCCCAGAAATCTGTCTGGTAACATTCCACGGAGACTTGTACAGCACTTAACAGTCACTCTTGAATCCAGATGAACACTGATTTATCTCAGCCTTTCTCAAGTAGTCAGCCCCTCGACATTATTCTGATCCAAATGTATAAATACAGGAAAACACAGAAAACACATTTTGTACTTGTGGAAGACCACCCAATAAATTCCTTTCTGATTAGAGAACAGCTTCTCTGTATAGGTCCTCTGTCCATGTGGTTATTTATAAATAGCATTTGTGCTGTTATATACAGTAAAGTACCCTGGAGGAAGACAACAATTTACTGTATTAAGCTGAACAGTGTGTGTTACACTACAACATCAAACCTCTGTGGTTAACTAATTAGCACTACTCACATAAAATCTACCAAAGTTTAGAATTAGATGCAGATTCTATTTCTATAAATAAAATGAAGTCTTGAACATCATGAACAACTCTCCCTATAAATCCCACTTACCATCTCCAATGCCATTAAGATCTGCTTGGTTTCTTATTTTATGGATAGACTTGTAAGGAATTAGTTAAAGCCAAACTATACCCAACAAAAATTTCTACCCATTTTCAAATTATTCACATAAATCAGATAGTACCATTAACTACTTATTTGAGGACCTGTGCATTGTGCTATATCTGCACTGCCCTAAAGAAATGTATAGTCTAGTTAGAGAGAAAGACAAATACATATAAAAATAGTAATAATAACTCAGGAGCATATAAAAACTACCAAAGTAGGACAGATAGTAACCGCTATAGAAGTTAGATCAGTGTGGACTGGACCTCACCTGAGTTAAACTAGAAAACATTAAATGTAGAGAGAGAGGATAGTACAAAATAAAATAAAATAAAATAGTACAAAATAAAAGAGACACTCGCATAAACCGTACCACATGGTAGTTATCTATCTAGAAAGGATTTTGTAATGTCCTGAGATTCTTATATACTCTCTGACAGTTATTTCCTTCATAAAAGAATAATGAGGAAAAGGGCGGGATGTGGTAAGGGGGGGGGGGGGGGGGGGGGGGGGGGAGGATGGAAACCAACCTGGAAATGCTCAACTTCAGAGACTAGCTAATAAGATATTGGTATATCAGTCTATCAATTGCCTAATGCCACAACAACGCTGTACATGACCCGAGCCGAAGGCAGATGCTTAACGACTGAGCCCCCCAGGCGCCCCCTATTTAAGACTTTTAATGGCTTAGAAAAGACTTATAAAATAATGCTAAGAAGTAAAAGAAGGTAAAAAAAAAAAAATTATATAGGCAGTACGATCTCAACTCTACATAATCATGTAGAAGTATGTGTATTACATATAAATAATTCATATACATATATTATTTTCATATATATTTTTAAAGGCAAGCCACAGACTAGGAGAAAATATTTGCAAGATACATATCTGATAAAAAGGACTTGTATCCAAAATATACAAAGTACTCTTAAAACTCAACAATAAGAAAACAAACAACCCAGTTTAAAAATGGCCCAAAGGTCTGAATAGATACTTCATCAAAGAAGATATACAGATGGCAAATAAGCATATAAAAAGATGCTCATGACATTGGTCACCAGGGAACTATAAGTTAAAATAACAATGAGATACCACTACCCACCTATTAGAATAGCTGAAATCCAAAAAACTGACAATGCCAAATGCTGATATGGATGCAGAGAAACAAGAACTCTTATACACTGTTGGTGTGAATGCAGAATAGACAGCCACTATGGAAGACATTTGGCAGCCTCTTCCAAAACCGAACATACTGTTACCACAAGATCAGCAATCATGCTCCTAGGTATTATCCAACTGATTTGAAAACCTATGTTCACACAAAAACCTGCACAAGGAAGTTTACTGCAGCTTTATTCATGATCACCAAAAGCTGGAAGTAACCAAGATGAATGAATAGGTGGATAAACAAAGCATGGGATATTATTCAGCAGTAAAAAGAAACAAGCTAGCAAGCCACAAAAAGACAGAAGAACATTAAAGGCATATTGCTAAGTGAAAGAAGCCAGTATGAAAGGCTACATATTATAGGATTTCAATTATATGACCCTCTGGAAAAGGAAAAACTAATGAAATGGTGAAATGGTCAATGGTTGCCAAGGGTTTGGGGTTCAGGATGAATTGGTGAAGTAGAGGGCATTTTTAGGACAGTGTTAAAACTATTCGATATGATTACCATAATGGTGGCTGCAAAACATCAATCTGTCAAAGCCCATAATACTTCATTGTACAAATAATGAACCTTCATGTATGCAAATTAAAAAAAACATTTAGGTCAGGGGATTGAATTCAGACTGTGACAAGAGATTCTAACTGCATTATAAATATATAAAACAAGGTCATTGAAGGGGATCTGATCACCCTGAAGGTGCTGATCTAAGTAACTCTAGAAATGAGTGCAGTCTGTAAGACTAAGGCAAAAGGAACCGCACATAAGCATAAGTTGTTTTTCATGGGATACAGGTTAACAATTTTGTATACTAGAATTGAACAATTAAATAAATGGATGGTAGAAGATGAGAACAATGGCTAAAGTTAGAACAATTCAAACAAAATAAAGTAGTATTAGATAATCACCAAAAATATAAAATAAATATTCATGAATCCATATTGCTATAAATAAATGAACAAATTAGTACATGGGAGAAAAGAAACAAATCTTCCATAAAGAAAAATTCCAAATAATTTATAGAGATATCCCACCCTCAAGGAGTGACAGTATGACTCACTACTTCTTAGGTATAGTCTGTGCATAATGACTTCCTTCTAAAGCGTACATTATGGAAAGGGGGGAAAAAAGAGTAACTTTACAGTGGAGAAACCAGACAAATACTACCTCAGTCAGGTGATCAAGGCCAACATCAACAGTGATAAATCATGTTGATAGTATGTGCCTTGATATAATGTCATGAAAATAGCACTTTGCCTGTGGTCTTTCTCCCAATAACCTATAACCTATAACCCCAGTTCCTTGAGAAAAATATCAAATTCCAATAGTGGGGTATCCTACAAAATATTTGACAAGCACTCCTTAAAACTGTGAAGGCCATCGAGAACAAGGGAAGTCAGAAAAACTGCCACTGCCAAGGGGAGACTAAGGAAACATGACAACTAAATTTAACATGGTAACCTGAATGGGATCTTGGCGGGGGGGGGGGGGGGGGCGGCGTACATTAAATAAGAACTAAAGAAATCTAAATAAACTACTAAACTAAAAAAACGTGAGTTAATAATAATGTAACAACACTGACTTATTAAGTAACAAAAGGAGAAGATGGGTGTGGCATATATGGAAAGTCTTTGTACCTTCCCAATTTTTCTGAAGATCTAAAACTATAAAAAATAAAGCCTATTAAAAAAAAATCAAAAACTTTAACAGTGATAATCTCCTTATATTGGAAATATGGGTAATTTATGCTTTTGTCCTTATAGTTCTCTGTGCCACACAGACTTTCTAGGATAAGCTCTATGTTGCTCTAAAAAGTGTAAACTTGTAAACTAGTGTTCAACTTGTTTAAATAGTAAACACCAGAACTGTGATTATAAATTTTAAAAGCAGACACTATTTATTGAATAATTACAATATGCTATATATTGTAGGCTAAGAATTTTAGCAATACTCTGTGTAGTGAACAGTATTATTCCTTTTTAAAATGTGAGGAAATAGAGCATTAGAAAGGTTAAGTCCTACAGCTAATAGGTGCAGGTAAACTGACCCCAACATATCTTTTTATTTCTATATAATACAGCTTCCCCAGAATTACTTGTTCAGCACTTCATAAACTAATGCTAGTACATATAGTATCTTAAATTACTTCACAACAGTGCTATGAAGTGAATTATAAAAAGCCGTATTTATGTGAAACTGTGTCACAAGAAAAATGTGTGGCAGGCACCACTGCAGGGCTAACTCCACCAAAAAAGAAAACAAAATCTCCATCAGATAACAACACAAGCTGCACAGCTATAGGAGAAACACAGTGGCTACCAAACCTACACCTAATAAGTTTTAAGTATTACAGAGAACTTGTTTTACCAGAAGGTATCATGAATCATACCTTTTCCCTAAGTAATAAAGCAGTCCTTTCAAAATGTGTCAAGTCAAAGAACTAAAATTGAATATTCTCCTCACACTACTTTGAAGTTCAAAGAGATATTGAGACTGACTTCTTGCCTTCATCAAGGCTTACCACCCCACCACTGCTCAAGTTATTTCAACATGTGACAGAATTGATAAACAGAATGAATAGCCTCTATCTGTGCTTTTTATGATGCCATTTCATGATTCCTTAACTCACAGGGTGACTCGACTGAGGCTCCTCTATTTTTAGGTAAATTGGTCTGTATCATGAAAATAAGCCAAGAACAGAGTGGGGCCTGAGCAAGGGAAACCCAAAACCTGCCCAAAGAGTTACATTAAAACATCAGTATCCATGAACAAGATCAAATACATGGATAATAATGTGGAGAACAGAGACAAAAGAAAAAAAATAAATTCCCTTACAACTTACAGCATTGACAAGTCCTTGAGACAGGCAGAGTGACCTTCCTCTAGGAACTCAAATGCCTCAATGTTTATACTTAGCTAAGGGTGAAAGGCAATCTTAGCTTGACATTAACCTGACCTCCATAGATCTCCTTTAACATATAATTGGAGGGGTGCCTGGGTGGCTCAGTCATTAAGCGCCTGCCTTTGGCTCAGGTCATGATCCCAGGGCCCTAGTATCACTCCCTGCTCAGCAGGAAGCCTGCTTCTCCCTCTCCCACTCCCCCTGCTTGTGTTCCCTCTCTCACTGTCTCTCTGTCAAATAAATAAATAAAATCTTTAAAAAAAAAAAAACCATATAATTGTGAACTTCTTTTATCTCTATCCCCACCCCCAAACATCCTCCAAGCATATGGCCCATTGATATACATCTGAAGGATTTCATGACTAAGGTTTTACTAGACAGTAGTAAATTACACTTTTCCTACTAACAGCTAGACCCTCAAGGTCCTGGAAGCCTTGCTTCTGAAATTCCTTAGAGACTTAGGCTATCCCTAACCACCTCCCAACTTGAAAGTATATATAATCATTCACTCCTCACAACCCTGGTACAGCTTTTTCTGCCCACAAGTCCTGTCCCCGTGCTTTAATAAAACCACCCTGTTTGCACTGAAGATGCCTCAAGAATTCTTTCTTGACCGGTCACTCCTGAACCCCAACATTTCCACATCAGATAAGAGCCTATCAAAATGACATAGAAGCCAGATTGATGGGGTACCCACTGGCTAATTCTGGGACAACAAGAGCATCAAAATAAAAAATTCAGGGGTGCCTGGGTGGCTCAGTCGGTTAAACCTCTGCCTTCAGCTCAGGTCACGATCCCGGAGTCCCAGGATCAAGCCCTTGTATCAGGCTCCCTGCTCAGGGGGGAGCCTACTTCTCCTTCTCCCTCTGCCCCTCCTCCTGCTTGTGCTCTCTCTCACTCTATCAAATAAATAATATCTTTAAAAAAAATTAAAAATTCGGGGCACCTGTGTGGCTCAGTCGTTAAGCGTCTGCCTTCGGCTCGGGTCATGATCCCAGGGTCCTGGGATTGAGCCCCGCATCGGGCTCCCTGCTCCTCGGGAAGCCTGCTTCTCCCTCTCCCACACCCCCTGCTTGGTGTTCCCTCTCTCGCTGTGTCTCTCTCTGTCAAATAAATAAATAAATAAAATCTTTAAAAAAATAAAATAAAATAAAAATAAAAAAAGTTTTAAAAATTTAAAAATTCAACCTATAAGGAAACAAACAACCCAATTTCCAAGTAAAGACAAAGGATGTGAACAGCCATTCTACCAATGAAGTTATACGAGTAACAAATAAGCACATGAAAAGATGCTCAACATAATTAACCATTAGGGAGATGCAAATTAAAACTACAAGAAGATTGCAATGACGTGGATGGACCTAGAAGGTATTATGCTAAGCGAAATAAGTCAATCAGAGAAAGACAAGTATCATATGATCTCACTGATACGAGGAATTTAAGAAACAAGACAGAGGACCATAGGGGAAGGGAGGAAAAAATGAAACAAGATAAAACCAGAGAGGGAGACAAACCATAAGAGACTCTTAATCTCAGGAAACAAACTAAGGGTTGCTGGAGTGGTGGGGGATGGGAGGGATGGGGGACTGGGTGATGGACAATGAGGAGGGTATGTGCTATGGTGAGCGCTGTGAATTGTGTAAGACTGATGAATCACAGACCTGTACCTCTGAAATAATACATTATATGTTAAAAAAAAAAAAAGTAGGAAAGGAAAAATGAAGGGGGGGAAATCAGAGGGGGAGACAAACCATGAGACTATGGACTCTGAGAAACAGAGGGTTCTAGAGGGAAGGGGTAGGGGGATGTATTAGCCTGGTGATGGGTATTGAGGGCACGTTCTACATGGAGCACTGGGTGTTATACGCAAACAATGAATCATGGAACACTACATTAAAAACTAATGATGTAATGTATGGTGATTAACATAACATCATAATAAAAAAAACTAATGATGTAATGTATGGTGATTAACATACATCATAATAAAAAAAACTAATGATGTAATGTATGGTGACTAATATAACATAAAAAAAAAAACAAAAACTACAAGAAGACATCACCAGCCACCTATTAGGATGGCTTTAAAAAAACCTGGCAACACCAAGTAGTGGTGAGGATGCAGAGTCACTGAAATGTTCACATACTGCCAGTGGAAAAGTAAAATGGCACAAACCATTTCAGAAAAACAGTCTGGCAAACTTTTATAAGTTAAATATACATTTACAATAGGATCCAACAATCCCATCCCTACTTTTTTACCTAAGTAGAATGAAAACTTGTACAGAAATATTCACAGCAGCTTTACTCCTAATCATCAAAACCTAGAAACTCAAATGTCAACAGGGGAATGGATAACTGGAACACCGTATTACTCAAAATAAAAAGAAACAAACTCTTGATATATACAACACCTTGGATGAATCTCAAGTACACCATGTTGTGAAAACAAACAGACTCAAAGGCCACATACTATATGATTTTATTCACATATTTTGGAAAAAACAAACCATGAGGTCAGAGAACATCTCAGAAGTTGCAGGGTGGGTGGTGTGTGGTTAAGGATGAGGAAAGGGCTTGAAAACAAAGGGGTAGCAAAGGGAATTTGTGGAGGGTTAGGGGAATGATAAAATTGTTCTGTTTTGATTGTGGTGGTAACTGCGTGAATCTACATGTGCTGGAAGTTATGGAACTGTACATCACAAGACTGAATTTCACTGTAAGTTAAAAATAAATTTAAAAAGAAAAATCAAGCAAAAATAATGATTATAAAGGAATAAATCCTCTAATTCCTTAAAACAGAAAACCAACTAATAACCAAGGAAGCTTAGGGACATCTGGACTAATCAACAGCACAAATCTCCTGATACAAATGCACTGAGAATTTGGTATTACTTCTGGGAATTTGGTATCACTTTTAGTCCTGCTAAAAGGGTTTACCCTAAATCTAATCATGAGAAAATATCAAAGAAGCCCAAATTGCTATCATTCTACAAAATAACTGGCTTGGACTCTTCAAAAATGCCAATTACATAAAATGTAAAAACTCAAGAACTGGTCCAGAAGAAAGAAGTCTAAAGAAATATGAGAACCCAGTACAATACACAAACCTAGATTTATTTTTTCTATAATAGACTTTGTAGTTGGGATAAACTGACAAAATTCCAATATGGACCACTGATTAAATCAGTACTGTGCCAATGTTAATTTTATCATTTTGATCATTGCACTAAGGTTATATAAGAAAATTCCTGGGCGCCTGGGTGGCTCAGTTGGTTAAGTGACTGCCTTCGGCTCAGGTCATAATCCTGGAGTCCCTGGATCGAGTCCCGCATGGGGCGCCCTGCTCGGCGGGGAGTCTGCTTCTCCCTCTGACCCTCCCCCTTCTCATGTGCTTGCTCTCTCTCATTCTCTCTCTCTCAAATAAATAAATAAAATCTTTAAAAAAAAAAAAAAAAAGAAAATTCCTTGTTCTTGGGCAGTGGGGGGAGACACTGAAATATTTGGGGGGTTACTTTAAATGGTTCAGGAAAAATTAATTACAAAGAACGCAAATGAAGTGAGCGTTTGCATTTGGCAAATCTGAGTGAAGGGTATCCAGGAATTCTTTGTAATAAACTTAGTCTGAAATTATATCAAAATTAAATTATTATTATTTCTTAAGCTTTTATTTATTTATTTCAGACAGAGAGAGAGAATGAGCAGAGGAGAAGGGCAGAGAGAGAAGCAGGCTCCCGGCTGAGCAGGGAGCCCGACGCGGGGCTCGATCCCAGGACCCTGGGATCATGACCTGAGCCGAAGGCAGACGCTTAACCGACTGAGCCACCCAGGCGCCCCTCAAAATTAAATTATTAAGAAAAAGTAGTAACACCCTTGGGCTAAAAATAACAGATCAAGTAATCTAAAGGACAGAATCAATATGAACACATTTACTAAAATAGTCCAGGGAAAACTTGGCACTTACTCAGTATTGACTACAGAGGAGTAGTGTCTAGTCCTGGCACTCAGCCTGGAGTTCTAGATTCTACTGTGGCAGATTAGCTTGATGCTGTTAAATATCTGAATTACACAAGTAACTCTCTCCCTCAACTGTTTACTTGCTCATAAAATGACTTTCGACTACAAAACAACACTTTCAAGTGAAGATCTGACTACACAAGAAGCTAACTGACCATATGGCTTAGAAATCACTCCTGTATTATAAATCAGCTTTTTGAGAATCTGATTAATACCAGCCTTCCCAAACTGTATCAACTCTGGGACAACAACAAGAGTATTTGGGAAACCACAGCCTGGGAACTTTAGAGTAACTATACTCTAAAATGGTAGGTTTATCAAGGCTGTGTAACTGAGAATTCGGCTTATTAGTTTTTCTATTACCTACATTCCTTCACCTTGTCACAGCATTCTTTCAGTCAACAGGTTTCATTACTCATAAAGACAACATCAAAAAGAGTAAGACTAGGGGCGCCTGGGAGCTTCAGTCATTAAGCGTCTGCCTTCGGCTCAGGTCATGGTCCCCGGGTCCTGGGATGGAGCCCCGCATCGGGCTCCCTGCTCCGCGGGAAGCCTGCTTCTCCCTCTCCCACTCCCCCTGCTTGTGTTCCCTCTTTCGCTGTGTCTCTCTCTGTCAAATAAATAAATAAAATCTTTAAAAAAAAAAAAAAAGTAAGACTAAATAAGTTTAGTGGGAAATTATACTTCTCAGTGAGAAAATCATATGACAAGTACTTAAATAATTCCACCTAGGAATACTGCATAAGATACTCTTGTCATTTAAATACAACACTAATACAATCACTTCAAGGACACACAAAAAAAGGGGAGAATGTTTTTATTTTCATGCTTTTTCAGGTCTTGACATAGAAGAGGTAAACACAAACCACAAGTGAAAATTTTAACTAAATATGCAGACAGAACAGGAACGACTATATAAAGTTCAGGCCTTTACCCATAACTTCAGAATTGGGGAGTCTAATCTTAAAAAAAGGAAATGCTCCATTCATCGCTTACTCAATTTCCTTATGTAGTGGTATAGCTAGAGTTTATGAATTAGCTTTTGGTTCTGGCATACTTATTAAGTCTAATCTTGCTTATAGAAATAGGATCTTAAAATTTCATTCTCCAAACACTTTAAAACTCAAGCCAATGCTTTTCTTTTTCTTTTTTTTTTAAAGATTTTATTTATTTATTTGAGAGAGAGAGCACATGAGAGGGGGGAGGGCCAGAGGGAGAAGCAGACTCCCCGCCGAGCAGGGAGGCCGATGCGGGACTCGATCCAGGGACTCCAGGATCATGACCTGAGCCGAAGGCAGTCGCTTAACCAACTGAGCCACCCAGGCGCCCAAGCCAATGCTTTTCATTCAAGGATGTAGAAGGCATTCCTTTTTCAAGTCTGACTCATGGTTTTATAAAGCATAAAGATCATTTTTATTATTTCATCATCTCTGTGGTAGATCTTAATATTCTTTTTGATGGTGATATATTCAATGACAGAAACTTATATAAAGAAAATTCCTTCTCAATTTGTAAACCAAAATTTCAAAAGCAAAAATGCTTGAAGTGATAGGAAGACATTTTTATGACACAAGCAAGCTACTGGTCTAAGCTGCTGGCATGAGCAAAAATAACAAAAGTACAAATTGTTAGTTAACCCTTAAATAATCTATGTTTGCTACAAATCCACAAATACTTTAAATATATTTTCTTCTGCAATAAAAATTAAGATAATCCCAATTTAAGCTTTTGAAGATGTTAATATTATGAATAAAATAGATTAACTTCCCCCTGAATGTCCAGTAATAAACTGAACCCCAACTTACCTATCCCAATGACATAAAAATGATCTAAAGTGGATCAAAGTGCATTAACAAGTTCATATAAAAATGATTCTTCATATGCTCTTTTACTAAAGCCATCAATGCAAAAAGAAATGTAAAAGCTTGTTTCATACTTGAAGATTTAGGTAACCTCCAAGGCATCACAACTTTTGAGATTTCAAATCTGGCGCTACAGTATGCAAAAATATTAGGGTATCCTAAAAAGGCAAACTTAAAAAATTCCACAATAAAATGGCCTAAATATCATTAATAATTACATTCTTCATAATCTTTTATCCAAAAACTTCAAAGCTATCAATCTCGTTCAGTGCTTTGAATGAGCAATCAAAATAGTCCTATTTATTCAAGTTTAAAACTAAATTTCTCCTTTCTCAATATGGAAGCATAGGCGGAATAGACAATGAAAGTTATTTCATCCAACATCCTGAGTCTACAGACATGGAAATCATCTACAACACAATCTCACTGTGTCATCATCGATTCAGCTTCTTCACCAGTAGCATCCTGGGAAATGTGGAGGTCTTCAAGCATCTCAGCCAGACTAATTCGAGGGGCTCCTTCATCATCTGTGTCACTTTCCACAGGAATGGTTGAATCTAAAAAAAAAAAAAAATACAAGGAGGATTTCAAATAAATACAAATATGGAAATATGCAAAATGCCTCCCCCCACCATCATTACTATTATTTAACCATATTATATCTGCAGTTCTTGTATCCTATCTAGAGCAGGCATTTATAGTCACTAAATGAATGAACTACATAAATGTATGAATAAATATCCATTAGTGTAAGAATCAGGAACTTGAGGGATTATAGCAAGATACAAATAATATCAAATGTGGTAAAACAACATTTCAATAAGTCTTACTGTTCTGCAAGTATTTTTATTTTTTGTAAATGTTTAGTCAAGTTTTAAAAACAAACACAGAAGTCATTAATGGAATGAAAGTTTAAGATACCAAAATACTTATACTGGGGTAATATATCTATACAAAAGCAAAAGATACAACTTAAACACTCCTAAAACACTAACCTCTATAAATGTTTACATTTTTCCTAATTGCCTCATCTTCTTCAAGATCTTCAAGGAAATCTTGGTATTGCCTACAAAAAGAGAAAGAAACATTTAACTATTTGATCTTTACCAACAAAGTATGAAGTTATGTTTTCTTCATTTTCAGCACTATAAGATAAATGTGTTCCAAGTATTAAAATCTTTAAAAATAATATCTGAAGGTCAAATATGGATGTTAAATACTCTGACAAGTTAAAAAAATCTTTTCTTTCAAAATTACATGATTAAAAAAATACATACTTGCATATAAGGTAATATTAAATATAAGACGAGAAAACGTCCTCCTACTTTACCATCCCCCCCCCAAAGTCTTGTGGCCAAGTTAAAATACATACACTTTTAAGACCATAGTTGAAATAAATATGTACATACAATATCTAATTAATTTAACATTATATATTTGTAAATACTTATTTTAAATTACCTTATGAGATTGTATTTTGGAAGTATTACTATTTCCCACTCACATTTCATGACATAATTTTATTTAAACTCTTCATTTTTTTAGATATCAGTGTCTTCACCATCATTAAGGCCACTTCTGAATTGTCCAATATACTTTTCTAGAACACAACATCTTCATTTCTCCTTAAGTTGTTTGAAAAATAGCATATCTGATATCAACGGGCTCTTTTCTTTTTATCCTAAGTCATAAGTACTGACTTGCTATTTGTGATATCCACAAAGTACTTATTTTAGCTTTTCAAATGCACTGTTTACAATAATGCTGCAATTCTCAGGCCAAAACCCCGGAAATAATAATATTAATATATATGTATTATATATACATACATATATAATATCATTATATCCCCTTATACTGATTTAATTAACACAATAGCCTCTTACACTGATACAATTAACACAATAAGAATACAAAACTAATACTGAATGCAACAATCATGTGATAACTATATATAAAAACTATACAGATTTATTATAAGGATTTCCTTTGAGACAATATATAAGGTTTAAAGTAGGACCTTTCATCATCTGTATCCATGTTTTCTTTATCTCTTGCAAGCTCTTTCAGTTTCCAGTTTCTACGACGCTGACGTTTGGTACGGTCATAATTCTTCTTGATTAATACCTAAAAGTAACAGCAGTATTTGCAAAGTTACAAAAAAATGGGAATGAAGTAAAGAGGCCTCAAAGTCCAACAAAGTTAAAAAATGAAAGACTATGAGAAAGCCAGAAAGTCACCAGACTGATGACAGTTGGTTACATCTTAGGAGACAAAAGTAGGGATCAAGAGTCAGTGTCAAGAAAACTTGCAATATTTTTCTACATGTACTTAGTATTTTACGAAAATGCATTC